>NC_080633.1:60027158-60197158 GCF_027579445.1 Ammospiza nelsoni
GACTGTCCTGCCCCCTGACGCCCCTACATGCTGTGACTACCATCCCTGCAGGCCCGGTTTCAATGCCAGCAGCACCTGAGAACCCCCAGGGCTCAAACCCCCTGTGCTCTGCGAGGCTGCCCTGCATCCAGGGGCAGCTGGATGCTCAGGAGCTCACTGGGATGCAGGCACAGCACACCACGTGCTGACAGCACAGCCAGCGAGCAGGGGAAGCTTGGCTGTGGGGCCTTGCCAAAGGGCGTCCGCCTGCCAAGCTCCAGGCAGCCGCGCTGGGAGAAGAGGGGAGGAGAGAGGAACCCCAGGCACTGACTGGCTTTATCTTCCAGCTGACAACCAGTCCAGATTAACTGCATGTGTGACCACAGAGGATTGAATTCATTCCTCATCATGGTTATGAAGCATGGCTGTGAAGCACAAAAAATGCAAGAAACAGAGGTATTCAGAGCCTTCACATAGCACGGTGCTGCGTTGTGTGACTCACTGGGTCTAGCAAATGAGAGGTTTTTATGTGCAGTCAGCCCTCTTGAGCGGTAATATGGAAAAAGCCCAGGAAGGCTAAAATCTTGATTTCTTGAATCAAAAGATCCCAAAGGACTTTGACCAAGTACCATGCCAGCTGCTGGGTCCACACCAGTTCTGAAAAAGCTCAGTAGCATCAGCTGTGTGTTTGAGCAGGCCAGTGGCAGAAGAGGTCCCCAGCACTAGGATGCAAGCACAGGTACCCTCTTCTCTTCTGAAAACTGCCCTCAGACTGGGGAGGGCTGGCAGAAGCAGCTGTGATAGTCTGGATAAAGCACCAGCTTTATGTAAAGCACAAACCCCAGGGCTAGGGTGCCTCAGTGACTTTCCGTTCAAGCTGAGCAGTTCAGATACATTAAACTGATACATATCTGCCTTGAAAGAAATGGCCTTTCTGTGTTTCCCATCAGCCAGCATGGCTGGCTGGCCGGTGGAAGTGACACCCTGCAGAACCAGGCTGTAATCTGCATGGGGAGCGAAATGCGTCAGCAGCCACGCGTGCAGCCTCCGTTATCCCACACTTCTCAATCCGGCTGTGAGGAAAGGAAATGGGGGGTTTGGGGTCAACCACTGGAGCAGTAGGTAGCAGCGATGAGTGATGTGCTGTTCCTGGGCTTGACCACTGCTTTAGAGCTCAGACTGTGCACTTGAGTCACCAAAAATGCACATCCTTCAGCCACAAAAATGTTTTAAGCAGCTCAGCAGCTCCTTAAACGGTGTGTTATATAAGAAGTTATTTAACATTATTTGGCAATCAATAACTCCTCAGACCTATAAAGCTCATACAGTTCTCGTGTATGGAACGAGATGGAACCACAAATATAACAATAATTTCCCATTATTATTGTTAGCACCAAGTTTTATTTCTTTAATTACTGTTTGGTACACACACATATTTTAGAAAGGGTGGGGTAGACTAAACATTTTTTGCTGGATCTAAGCCTTTATGATACTCTTTACTACAGGACAACCGGCTTCACAGACACATCCTGCTAATGCAGTGGTCCTGGCCCTCTTGGTCACTGGCAGCAATACCAAGGGGTTGGTTTGCTAAAGGCAGTATTCCCCTCTGCAAGGTGCTAGAGATGCCCTGGCACCCAGTGCCCACAAACATTGCCAAAGGTCTCTGGTGCCTGCCAGCTTACATTGAAGAAAGAGGAGTGCTGCTATTGAATCATAGAATCATAGAATGGTTTGTCTTGAAAGGGACCTTAAAGCCCATCTAGTCACAAACTCCACTAGCCCAGGTTGCTCAGGGCCCCATCCCACCTGGCCTTGAACACTTCCCTGGATGGGGCATCCACAGCTTCTCTGGGCAGCCTGTGCCAGTGCCTCACCAGGCTCACAGCAAAGAACTTCCTCCTAATAACAGTGAGGTTCAAGCAGTCACCTGCCTTGAGGGTGGCCCTGGGACGAGCCAGGTGCTTTGCTGCTGTGCTTCAGAGGGCATGGAGTGCTCGAGAGAAGCAGCTCTAAAAGTGTTGCCTCATCCCTCCACCACACCGCCTCACATTATATGGATTAAACCCCGAAATTACTGACTTTCTAATTGGTGAGTGAGAGTTTTCTGATCTCACTTGCCTCTGTTGAAACTGGATTTCTGAAGTGTCAGTGGCAATGTGCACTGCAGGGAAAGCCCAACCAGAAACTCCTACATGGGTCTGAGTGTTTGTGTAGATGCTTAGTTTACATTTGTGTGGCTGGGTCACCAGTCATGGGAGGGGTTGCACCAGAGCAGACCTGAAAAACCCCAGTGCTACCTTCTCCCACGGGCACTTCCCTGATGAAAGAACTTTGCTCTTGAAGGCAAGGAGGGGCAGGGAAAGAGTGCTGGGGTTCCCCCCATCCACACCTCCTCTGCCCAGACCACACTGCTCGGTTGGAAAGTTAAAGAAAATAGATGAGTTTTCATACACCCACCTCTGCAGACTCATCCTGCAAGTTCGGCAGTTTGTTCTCCCTCCTTCCCACGCATCGCCTCTGCCGCTCAGCCTTGGCCCTGGAGCCCCTTCTCCCATGTCCCCCCTGCTGCTGGGCGGGGAAGCCACCATCGCCCCCCTTTAATGGCTCTGACCAGCCCGGTGTCCCTGGGGCACGTCCCAGGGGCGCACTGGCACCGCGTTTGTTTCTGCAGGTGTGCTGAGCTGTGGCTGCTGCCGGCCCACGCCGAGCCCCACGGGCTGTGCTGCGGTGGGTCTCCCCTCCCAGCCTGGCTGGCGGCGCTGGGTGGGAAAGCTGCGGCTCTGCTGCCTTCTCCAGAAGCTTGCTGCTGCAGCCATCACCATGTGCCGGCGGGGCACGGGCGCTCAGCACCAGAGGAGCTGCTCTCCGTGTGTGGGGTGGGGGAAAAGCATAAGAGTAACTCATTATATCCACCAAAAGGCATGGGCTTCATTTAGTGTCGTCATCTGACCAGGGCTGATATTTTTTGTAAAATAAAATGTACGAGAAACCTGTGTTAAAAAAAAAAAAAAAAAAAAAAAACAAAAAAAACCAAAAAAGATTGCCATGAGGATGAGAGCTGGATCAGCTTGGCCCAGGCAGGAGCCCTGGAAAGGGTCCAGAGAGGCAGGAAAGATCCATGAGGAGTTTCCTGCAGAGAAACTGTTCAAGAAATTGGGCAGAGGCAGTGTACATGTGACGCCTGTGCGGCTCTGCTTGGGTGGAAGGGGAGCTGTTGTCTGGGAAAGCAGCCCATCCCAGAGATTTGGAGGGGAGAGAGTGGGAAAGAAGATGCAGTCTGGATCAACCGGATCCAAAATAATATGTGGTTTGTATTTTCTAAGTAGAAAATTAAAGAAAAAAAGACCCCAAAAAAGTAAGTAGAGCAAATGATTTCATGTTGGAGGAAATGTAATTTTTCCTATTAAAAACCAAAACAAACCAGACCAGAAAACTCCCAGATTTTACAGTTAAAAGAATGTCCCTTGCCTGGATGGGAACACCATCACACCGAGTTTTGGGACCCCACAGCATGTGTGCTCTTGGAGGTTTTGCAGCTCTGACAGCAGCACCCACTGCCAGGGCTTCCTTTGTTACTCTGGACCCCAAAGCTCTCCATCAGCAGCACTGGAAACAGGATGGGTACAGGAGCTGAGTGGGTACAGGAGCTGAAACTAATTCAGAAGAGATGCTGGAAACTGACGCTGATGGCATCTTTGGAAACTCTTTCACCAAGCTGAAAAAAAAGGGATTTCCTAAAATGACTGAAAATGAATTTGCCACATCTGCAAAGAGTGGCTTGTGGGTTATCTGTCCCTGAAAATAGCTAAGGAAGCACTACAGTCAGCAACTTTTCAGTTTAAATGACAGCTGCTAATGTGCCCATGGGTGATGGCAAGTTCCAGGTACACTACCAGTTGTCTTAAATCCTGAAAACCCAACCGTTTGAACTGTTAAAGCTCTACAAGTCTGCACAGTACAAAAAGACGGTCTCTTAGGCCAAAAAAAAGCTAGTTTTGGATTCAAGGATGACCTGAAATTAAAGCCAACAGTTTGAGAATCTGTAATTGATCTGCTCAGAACAAATTATATGGCTACTTGAAGAGAATCCAAATATTTTTATTTTTTTAGAAAGAAGTGCAAAGAAGAAAAATATTAACTTGTTGAGAAAGAGGAAATTGTATGGGCAAACTAAAACAGGCAAGAGTTTGACCTCCATATTGTGCAAGTGTGTGCAAAGGTGGAGAATAGAGGACTCAATTTAGTTTGATGAACAATCTAATCAGTGCTTATGACATAAAATTAGACTCCATGTTTGAAAAAGAGCTACAGAAACTAACACAATTTTATGCCATTGACCTTAACACTCCTCTGTAATGCACTTGATGAGGGGGATTTTGTTTTATTTTTACTGAGACAAATTCAATTGATTTACAGTGATGAACGCAATAAAATTATACACATGCTGAAGGAAAGCTTAGCTTCAAGGCAGTACAACTCTGTCCAAGAAAGTTAACTCCTCGAAATTTGCCATTTTCAGCTGGAAAGGAAAATCTCAAAGGCATGACTCCAGCAAGGCTATTTAGTCAAACAGTACCAGATGGATGTGTGGGATTTACCTTCTGCTTTGGTTATGAATGAAAGTAGTCAGTTAGGAGTTTGCTGAAGGCTATTTTTGCCTGGAGAAGTCTGGTCAAGATAAGGTTAATGTAGCTGTGCTTGGGTCTGTTGCGCTTTGAGTGAAGGATGTGTGAAAAAGGGAGGGAAAGGAAGCTCACAGGAAGCCAGGTAATACAATGACTAAAGTACATTGCTTGAGTGAATTCAGTTTGTGACATTTTGCTGGGATACAAAATGTCATGGTCTCCAGGAGAATTTGTGACTGAATTTTCAGTATTTTCCTTTTTCCAGGAACCTCACCAACAATACAGCTCATGCTGTCCATGAGGCATAAATATCACTGTTTCCACCCTCCAGACTGGGAAGCAGAGAAAGAGTTCTTTGACTGATCCCTGAAGAGCTAGGCCCTATCTGGGTTTTGATGGGCTTGGAGCATCTGCCTCTTTTTAAATGGCCAGGGCTTGGGTACCAGCCCCATGGAAGCCAGGTGTGATGGACTAAGCAGGGACTGACACATCATACTTACAGGAAGAGAAACCCAAGGCAGAGAAAGATCTTTCAACAAAGACTTCAATGCATATTTGTGTCTCCTTCTCCTCGAGCAATTTTTGAATGGTTTTTAAGTGCTTATGTAGAACCAGACTACTGTGGTAGGCATCATGTATAATTTAAAACTTGCCTTTGGTCCTGAAAAATTGAAGCAGCTGAGGTTTTCTCAGCATTTCATGGCCCATCAGGTGTCAGATGTTGGTACATACAGAGGCACCACCTGATGAGCTGATAGAAGCCCAGAGCTGTGTTCAGCCCAGCTTTGACTAAGCTGACACCCTGGGGCAGAGCAGTGAGGAGGTTCAGGGCTAGGACCCATCATACAGAGCAGATCCATCAATCACACCATAGGCAGCTGGTGGCCAGAGATCCCCCCCTGCCAGCCCATGGCCAGCCCTTCTCTCTCAGGGCTACCAAAGCCCTCAGCCTAACAAAAATGTCTCTTCTATGTACTGCACTGAAGGCCACAGATCCTAAGCCTACCCTTAGCAACCCAGGCGTTTCAGAAATGGTTCCAGGGAGGGCAAAAGAATCTGTTGTCCAAGCAATGCACACAGATGCCAAGACTTTGTTGCGTGATCAATAAGGTAGCTTGTTTCACCACTTCAAACTCAGCCAAAGGGCTCTTTTGAATAGTCAGAATCATCCATGGCAAAGGTATTTTTGAACGCACCTATTTTTGAACATACCTACGCTCCAAGTTCAGAGCATTGTGGCTTTTTGGTTTTGCTTTGTTTTCAAAAAGGTTGATGAAAATGATTTTCCTAAACTGACAGCAACAACCGTAACACATGTACAGAAACAAGATAGCAGTCTCATACAGGAAATATTTCTGCTTTCGTTTTTATTTTATGAATACATATACAACAGATGCATAATCTTCCATTATCCAGGCTTAAAAGTAACAGGTTGGGGTGGTTTTTTCCCCCCACAAAATAGCTTAAAGAGGAAAATAAAAATCAGAATGAAGGAGCTGCAACATAACCAAACCATACATTCGAAAACTTTGCTAAAATTACTGCTGAAAAGTGCCTCTTTGTGTATGTGTGCATTGTCCTGCACGGTTAAAGCCTCACTCAAGATATTTAGTATATAAATAAAAAAAATGCTTTGGCATAATCAGAGATTCCTCCATGCACAGTTTATTGACATTTCTGAAATAATGAGAGAATAAAATCTGAGGACTATATAATATATAATTTCCTCTTCTTGGGAGCCATGTCTTTAAATGCAGTGGGGAAATGAAGAGGAGTCTGTTGACAAGAAACTTTAACAAGAGACATAATAAGATGGTTATATTAGAAGGATGCAAGCAGCTTCATATAGAAGAGATGGAGAGATATATGTATATAATTTAAAAATGTTATTTTATATGAGAAAATAAGATTTTTCAAGATAACATAAAATGAACCACTCTAAGACTAGCTTCCAGCAAAACATTTTGCTTTATTAATTCTATTTTCTAGCTACAAGTCAAGCTGACATTTGTCAAGCTTTTTAACTTTTCATATGGCAGTCTATAAGAAACGTTTCATGCAATGTCTACAAGGCTAAATACAGGGTAAATAATTGGGATTAAACAGGTGAGGAATAACAGACTGTTTAAGGACCGGTAACAGCATATTATGTACATAGAGCCATATTATATTCTCATGTCTTCACAGTAATGTGCAAATGTGACAAATATGGCTTTCATTTTTTTTCCCTTAAGAAAGTAAGACATAGTTATACAGAAGAATGTTTTAAAACACTTAGTTAGATTTCACCTTTTTGTGAAACCTGTTCAGTCTTCATTGCATCGGGGTTAAGGAGCCACCCCAGTTCGGGGGTGTAGTTCGGATGTGTTTCCAGGAGGGGGCACAGATTCCTAAGGCACAATATTAATGTTAAACATTTTTAATTTAGTCATGCTATTTTATTTTAGTTTTGTTTTTATTTTTTAAATTTTTTTTTGGTTATGTGAAGTAATAGGTCGTTGCTAGCTATATAATAAGCTGTTGATTGTAAAAAATACAATGTTGAAGGCTACACTACATGCCTACCTGTGAGTCCAGGAACGTTAGCTAATCTGAAAACACACTATACAGCGCCGCATGTGAAACCAAGGTGGGTTTTTGGTAACATCCTTTTCCATACACGTAGCACAGAGTTATAAGGCTTCTGCGGAATAATAATATTATAACAATACAAATATTTTACACTCTTCCATAATGGTATTTACAGTTACTATAACTCATATTCTGACATTTGGTAAATAACATGTATCTTATATGCATCCTTCTTGCCTATCTAAAGTGCTTGCTTAACTGCATGAGGAAAGAAAATGCATACCTGCTTTAGGTGCAACAAACCCTCAAAAGAAGTAGCTGAAATATTTGCTGTGGATTTGAAATGCATTCTCAGAAATTGAAATTATTGCTAAATTCAGTGCCCTTACTAGGCAATCATCTATATTATTTGTCATATATAAATATATGCATATATACTAGTATGTATGTACATGCATACACATTCATCTATCGTGTAAAAGATAGATTTCAATTTTTTGTCCATCAACCTTTTTTATTTTGTGCTATTCAACTCACTTGTGCTATGACAGAAGCTGGATCAAAATCAGAATCTTACCATGCTACTACTACCAACCCTATGATTCATTAGCACGTAATGAAGGTAATGAAGGCGATATGCAAAAAGAAAGCTGAGATGATGATGAATCAGGAGGCTTTTGAAATGCACTGAGAATAAGGCAATAGGCTGTACATTACAGCAGAGGAAAAGCTGAGGAAATTCTGGAATTCATTAACGTGTCTTACTGGAGTTGCGAATGCTCTCCCTACTCTGCTGCAGAGTCCTATGCTTTTTTCCAGTATCATTCTCCAGAATTCAAGCTCTAGAGTTTCTGCACCTACCAACACTTTTAATGGTAGGAAATTCAAAGCTTATTAAAAATGCCCTGATGCCACAACCTGGTAAAATAAGGCACTTCCAGGGCTGTATTCCAGGGGTGCCATGCCAAAAGGATCAGCAACGGGAAGAAGCGCTCAGATTTTGCTGAGTTTCCGAGTTTTGTCCCATGAAATTCGCCATCTTGGAGCATACTCCTTATTTTCTCTTTTGAGATGATTTTCTGTTTCATCAGTTGAAGTTGAGGAGCTACTTCTCTGTAAGCAAGAGGTAAATCTTCAGTTCCTGACATTCATTAAGGTGGAAGATCAGAGTGGTACCAGGCAACGTCTTCAGTTCATTCGGTTTCTCCTGACTTGAGGTGATGTGCCAGCCAAGTCAAAAGTGTGGATTTCATACCAGCCCACACTGAAAGCTATGAGTGGGCATTGGTACTGGAAAGGTCATTCCTTATAATTTCATTTACTGCAAAGAAAGAAGACAAGAAAAGGAATCAATTAGTATCCTGCTGCTGCAGGCAGTTGTCCTCAGTGCACAAACCCCCGAACTTGCACTCATTCCTTGAGAGCTCCAGTACAACTCTGAACAGTAAGTGTGACATCACCAGGTAGCTTGTACAGGCTGATCACAGTGCAAACCCAGCAGGATTAACCAAGGTTATTAACATGCTAAATACTGTGTAAAACCAGGCATCACAAAACCAGCAGCATCCTGGATCTTTGATTGCATCAAACATACTTAACATTTCAAATTGGTTACAGATAAAACATTTCATTTCCTCTAGAACTGCCTCAGAAATGCAAAGCCAGGAGGACCACAGGAGATCCTAGAATAATCTACTCCTTCCACAAAAAGAGCTGCTTGGAAAGTATGTTAGCCATGGTAGGTACTGGTGGCAGAAGGCTGCCAGTCTCTGAACCTGGATATGTGCAGCTGCAATGCCTAGATAGAATAAAACTTCACATGCTGATTTTTTCCACTGTGGGTTGATATTAAGGAAAAAAAAAAAAAAAAAGAGAGGAAGCTGCTGCATGCTTGCCCATTCCCTAGAGCTGGTAACATGTTTAAATATATACCCTCCCATAGTGGTGATCAATGCATGTGGACATGCACTCTTTACTTCTATCCACACAAACAAATGAGAGGGACAAACAAGTTAAAAAAACTCCAGGCAAGAGTCAGAGGAGAGAATAAACAAGGTCTGCTATCTCAGCATCAGCCAGCCAGACTGCATCTCCACTGATAAAGAGTTGTTTTCTTTATTCACAAGTCTTCTTTCTTTCTTTTCCCCCTCCCCTGAAGATCATCAAGCAATACAGTTTCCCACACTCCAATTATGTCCATGTGATTTTTGGCAGATGGACAGGAAATGACTGAACCTGGCAAAGGTCATCGACACAACATCCCTTTTATTTCCACTCCACCTCCCTACAGCAACTGCCACCACCTGATTTACATGGAGATAGACAAAATGCCATCAACAGGACTATCACTGCTTCTGAGCTTCTCTAACATGCCAGGACTGGGAAACAAGTGCCCACGTCATGGAAGCACCACGGAAAAGCCTGCATTTTCCTTTCCTTGCGGGCTGCTCTTCACAGTAATCCAGATAACTTCGTGTGTTTACTGGAAAAGACCAAGCCTGTGTAAAACCAGCTTCCTGAAGCAATTAGTTGGGGGTTTGGTGTTGGTTTTTTTGGCTTGTTTTTTTTTTTTTTTTTTTTCCTGCAGACCTATTGCCCACTTAGTAATTGCAGCACATGAATCAGTCAGGATTTGTGTCACAGGTCCTGGCCATCAAAACCAATTCTACCAATGGATACACACGCCATACTTCAGAGAGGAAATATCAGTTGCATTTGTAACTGTCTATTTACAGCAGCAAACTAAGAACTATGGAAATGAGCTGTGAAAAGACAAAGCAGGTCTTCCCCTTGAGAGTGCTGTGGAGTTCATCTTTAATATTACCAAAGAGCAGAAACAAATTCAAGTGGCAAGCCCTGCACTGAGGCAAAGGCTGCTCTGCACGCATCCAACCCCAGCCAGAAGTGCAGCCCCATTTACACATGGCCAGACTCCAGAGAGCTTTAGGGACTGAGTCGCTGCCTTGAATGCAAACAGCATTCAACTTCTGTGGAATTCTGCCATGATGCTTTTGTAAAGATCGCTTCTGTGATTAACTTCTCAAGGCATTCTCAGGTCTGCAGCAAAACCACACAGCAATACTTTTGTATTTTATGTGACAGTGAAAACAAATCCTCCTACCGGCCGGGCAGCATCATAGTTTTGCTAACTTTCTCTCAAAGCTTCTGTTAAATCAAATAAAATTAAGACACTAGTCAGGGCTGTCCTCACTCTTTGTACAGTTACTTACTGCTTAGAAACATTAAATAATGAATATTCACAGTGCTTCTGTAAAATGTGAACATAAACATCACTGGCATTTCATGGGGACAGGGAGGTGGAAATCTGAAGGGCCTCCCCATCTCAGTCAGGATTAGCACCAAGGCATCTCAAATCTCTCTGACTAATGCTGTAGCACTTGCTGAGTTACTCTTGCTTCTTTCAGTAAAACTTTCAAAAGCAACAGCCTCAGCCTGCCAGCTCATGCTTTCCCCTATTAAATGTATGTAGCAAAGGTATTTTGGAAGCAACTTGATGACATGAGCCGAAGGCCCAACTCCAAAACCAGCTTAGACTCTCAAGAGGCTGCCCCTTCCAGTCCCTCCAGGTCCCTTCAGCTGATCCTCTGTCACTTGAGCGCTGCAGGACATGTCTTACTCCAGATATGACACAACTTTTCCTTTCAGCTGGGAGCCCACCTGCTTTGGCTCAGGCCATGAGACCACAGTGCTCCTTGAGTCACACTCTCTCCATCTCTCAGCACCCAAATCAATTTGTCCGCAGCTGAAATCACTCATATTCTCTTACTGACTCACAACAGTTTATTGCTTGTTTTTATTTTATATTACTTTCTTAAGAGAAGTGGACTTCTGCTACCTTGATGAGTAAGCCTGGTGTCCTCATGAAACAACATCTGGCAGCTGTTCAACAACAGTCACTAGACTGTCACCACAGACTTGGGAGACAGACTTGGGAACCTCAACCCAAATGCATCCATTGCCACCAGATCACAACCAAAGAGGGCCAAGACCACCAAGAGGACGCTCAACATCTCTCTCCTCCACAGTTGTCTGTGGACAGCATGGCTCAGATACAGCTCATTTTATTTCACTATTTCACTTGCTGTTTGTAAAGACCCACTGCAGTGTCAAAAATGCAAAATATTCCCAACAATGCAGTGGAAAAAACCTGCAGAGAGGGACAAGGGTGCATGCAAAAGGCCAAGGTGGGGGAATATGTGGCAGCACAGCTGACCTTGCAGCAGCAGCCAGCTAGCAGAGATGAAAGGGGAAGTGTGATTCGAGCGGGCTTTCCCTCACTGCCCACCCAGACACCTGAGGCTGCAAGGAAAACCCTCTGGTGGGAAGAAATGGGGGAAAACCAGGAGGCAAGTGCAGGTGAAATGTGCTGGGTTTGCTAGAAGGATGATCCCCGCTACCCTCAACTGCATGGTCCAGCACTCCCATGAGGACTCTCCACATTTTTTATGATTTCTGGAAAATTTACTTCCTTTTAATACTCCAAAACATGTTAACATTTCTGTTGCATGCTAGGAAATATTTTATTTTGCATCAAATGGAGTATCTTGGAACGTTTTTCTTGACCCCAAACAGATTTTTCTTTCATTTGGCAAGAAAACATCAATATTCTTGTTGCAGGCTGACCCAAGACTGTCCTTCCCAACAGCAAATCAAACCTCGGTTACTGAAATATGGTTCTGCTGAAGTATCCTGTGTGTCCATCCATACCAGTGTTACAACCACCACTACTGTCAGTTCTTTGGGAAGGAGCATAAGAACCAGCACACCTCCACTGAGGCTGTCTCTAGTTCATCTTTGCTCTGCTGGAGAACTTTGTGAGCTGTCTCTGCAGGCCCTCAGCTGGGTAATAATTAGCACTGACTCCATGACTGCAGAAGGCTGATCCATTGCTTCATTCTCTATCTCATACTCTACTATATTTATTAAGAAGCTCATGACCCTTACAGACAGTCTGATACAGCTTTGACCTAATTGGTCAATCCATCCAAACACCATCCAGTGTCCAATTAAAAAAATCACCCTTTGGTAAACAAATCTCCATAACACATTTCTCATTATTTTCTCTGAGCTTTCTCACAGCCTTCCCTAGGAAAATCCTGGGAAAGTCTGTGCCTGTGGCTCTCTGTGGCCACTGAGCTGCTGCCACAGTGAGCCAGAGGTCTGCACCCTTGCTTCTAATGGACTTTGATGAACTTTCTTCCATTAAGTTTTCTAGTAACCTTCTGAACCTGTTTTGGCCTTCACAGTTTCTTGTAGCAGTGAGTTCCACAGTGTACATATGTGAGAGTGGAAAAAGTTTGGGGTTTTTTCCTGTTTTAAATTTGTTTCTTGTAAATTTAATTCATGTTTCAAGTAAATGAGCTGACTGTTCCCTGTTCACTATCTCCTTTGCCATCTATCACTTTGGTATCCTCAGAGCTCCGCTTGGTCCTGTAGGACTACTGCAGAACTTCCCAGAGAGGCAAAATCTGATATGTAGATAAAGTAATTGACACTTTTCTCTCGGCTCTCACATTTGTAACAATATATTTATTATATAATCAAGGAGAATCAGCTGGTTACAGTCTTGAATGCTCAAGTTTTGACTTACAAACCTGCTACTATTACAGGAGGATTGTGCATGTTCCAGAGAACAGCAATATTCAGTGCAATCAGTATTTTGGTCCAAGTTTGAGTTTCATTCCTAAAGCAAATGCTGGTCTTTGATTCCTCAGCTTCTTGGATACACATGCATCCATGTCTGCAGTACCATTCCAGGAGTCACTGGGTTTTGAATAAGCCCAACATTCTTCAAAGAAAGGTTCCAATGGCTTTACACTAATTTTTAAAACAACATGACCTGAGTACTAACAAAGATTCATTTTATAAGCAGGACAGATGAGACACAAATGATTAACCAGCTTGTTGCCGGCCCTACATACATCTTAGCAGCAGATCTGGGATAGCATGCAAGATGTTTAACCTTCAGTGCCTAGAGTAGCACAGCACTTCCCTTAAGCACCAGGTTGATCCCTATCAGACCAAACAGCTGAGTACTATGATTTACAGTGCCTTTGTCATCAGATTTTTTTTCACTGTTTTTCTGCTGGCTTTGGGGGGGGAGGCCACTGTCGCTTTCATAGCTAACACCTACAGTTCCCCACAATGCCTTCTCTCAACTGATATTTTCCATTGTCATGTTCAGCTTTTCCACTGACAGAAAAGTCAAAAAATAATAACGCTGAGAAATGCAGGTAACACGTGACCTCTCTACCTGTCAAGGCTTCTGAAAGAGGAACCTTTCCTTTGCTAAACAGCAGATGCCACAGTAGCAGGATGTGGTGAGCTGTTACCCCACATTTTAGTTTAATAAGGAGGTTTTTTTCCTCTTATATTTAATTTTGCTTTGAAATGCCCTTGCAATGGAAATTTCTGCTTTACTAATTAGCAAAATCAGTGTCTTACCGATGCACCAGTTTGGGTTCCTGCATGGAACGGGACAACCAGATATATCTGTACAAATGTGGGTTCCATATATAGATGTGAACTTCATAGGAAATGCAGTATTTTTAACATTTGGTGGCTGTACATGGATTCCATCAACTGGCAAGACTTTGAATTTCTGCAGATTTCTGCTTTCCTTGCAGACTACTATTGTGGATAACAATGTGGCCTTCTGTTTTAATAAAACCCCTATTATTCAGAGACACAATTCTGCCTTCCAGCTCAGACACTGATCCTGCTCAGAACAAAGAAGCTGCAAGGTCAGTGGTGCAGGGAGTTAGGACAGGGCAGATGCCCAGGGTTTCCCCAACTGGGGAGTTTTTGGGGATACAAATAAGAGAGTATACAAGACTTCATATTCCTAAAGGTGAATATCCCCCAAGAGTCTGAACAAATGGGAAGTAAGCTGAGAGCCATGGTCAAGCTCACAATTATGAAAAGCTGAGTCTACAGTTTTGTGAGTGAATGGTATCAGTTTGAAAACATATCCCATTCCTTTTCACATTGCAAGCAGAAACATTAAATCTCGGGTTTCTGGCTAGGTGAAGTTGCTGTCTTGTCACACATGTGGAAGCCAAAGACCAATCTTCCCATGACTTCAATCCATGTCAGCATGAGCCCAGAAAGGCCTGCAGGAGGAGACTGAGTAAGGTTGTATCTACTGTTGTGGCCTTTTATAATGCACTCTTCTATTTCAAAAGGGAGGTTCACCTCACTCTTTTTTGATTCTCAGAAAGGTGAGGTAAGAGTTTAGGCAAAAGGACACTTAGATGCTTTGCACTGAGCTGACAACCTGTGATTCACATGCCCCTGTTGCCCTGTAAATAGCAATGACATCAACTCAGCTCCTTCAGGTTGGTTTTTGGTTTCCTCATCAATACAAAGTGCCACATGGCATGTCCCAAGACATCCAGGCATGCAGGGTCACATGAAGTTTCTATCCACAACCTTTGTTCATTACTTCGTGTCCACCTGTGTCTGCCGGGGACCACTGCCACTAACATGGAGCAGAACTGAAGACAAGAGGCTGAGATGCCATAAACGCTCTCTTGATGAAAATGAACCAACACAGCCGGCTCTGACTGGTTCACATGGCATGGAAAACACAAGTAATACCAGCTGCACCTTTCAAGCTACGTGTGTGGAAAACCTGTGGTAAATCACACTCTGATAGTGCCGTGTCTGGACAATAACACTTCATCTTTCTGATGGCTGTAGCTGCCCAAGCAGTACGATGCCATGACTGGACACCTTATTTGGATGGTGTTTGATGCTGGTCAGATTGCACAGCTTCTGTGCCACAGCCTCCAGAAGCTCTGTAGAAGGTCTGAGCCACCTCCAGAAACAAGTAGCAGTCCTGAAAGCAAAACTGCCTTGGTTTGGGGCTCATTGTTTTTTGCCTCCTGGCAGAACTCACTAGCTCCGGTCAAGCCTCACATGGGTACAATTACAGTGACACTCAGGTCAGGAATCTCTCCACACAGCTCATTTCACAGCGTGGATGCACCCACAAGTGCTCTGAATTTCTGCTGTCACTATTCAGCACAGGAAGAGAGCTGGGGACACATAGCTCTGGAGTGACTATGAGTTTGATGCTGACACCATGCTACCTGTAGTAATGCTTTGTAGTATGACATTCACTTTGCTGCCTATAATTATTGCCCTCGGACTTTTTCCACCAGGAATGATGCCATATCTTGCTCCATCAGGCTTCTGTGCTCTTGTACGCCCTTCTTTTAGATAAATGCCACATATTAGAATCACTGAAGAGGAATTCAAAGTTGCAAATGAATGCAGAGGAAGCCAAAATACAGGAGGAAAGTTTTTTTTCTTATCTCCATGTAGAGATTTTATTTTAAGAGAAAAATGGCTAAATATAGATGCATGTACAGTGACTAAAAAAAATTAAGCTCCTAGTATAAACCATCCCATGACTAAAATTCTCCAGTTTTTATCAGGGTACCTATTTCCTCACAATTAATAAGCATCACTACTTTTTGACAGACGAAAACTGCAACAAACAACATATAATTGTTACTCAAATCACAGAAAAAAAATGGTTTTTCTTACAGAAAGTATTTTTTCAAAGCTAGTAAGCATTGTTCTGTGAGTGAGGCAAAACATCAGAAAACAGTGATATAAATTCCTGAGGTGCCAGACTGTAATCCAAAACTATAGATCACATGAAACCTTACTGAATTAAAAACCAAACAAAACAAGTCTTGTGAAGCAGTGGAAAATATAACTTCACACGTTCCACAAAGAAGTCAGATCTTGTATTACCTCAGGTGTCCTGGATGTGTTTAAACCTTAACCTTATTTTTATCTGTTTAATCATAATAAGCCACTACCACAGGGCATGCTATTTTTGGAGACAGAGAATAGGGCAGTGGAGCAAGTGAGTGACAACAAGCAGCAGGTTTAAATAAAACATGATCCTCCCATAAGAGCATCAGCTTGGCATGATGGAAGGCATTGTTGTGCATGACAGCCATTACCACGGAGCCATCTCCTACCTGCTCTTCCCTCTGCCTTCTTTAGTTTAGCAACTCCAAGTCTGCAGGGTGGTTGCGCTGCGGAGGGCTAATGGGAAAGGTTCCTTCTAGTGTGATGACAGCACTGTGCGGCAGCAATTTAACTGGGGCTCTTGAATAGGTGCCCAGACTAAATGAGTCCCATTCTATCGCACCAAAATTTCTGGGTTTCAGGTTTTTTTTCCCTCCCATATGCAGCCCTGGAAACGCCCTGCGTCTCTTGCTCTGCAAACACTTAGGGATGAACTCCCCGGCTGCTGGAAATTAGCTTAAGGATCAGCAGAGCTGCAGTGATTTCCAAAACACTGGAGTCTAAACTTCAGCTTGTTTTTACTCTTAGTCTGAGGATGGCTGCACTCAATCTGATTTGCCCTTTTTACCAAAGAATCAGAGACTCAAGAGGAATTTCAGTTAGCCCTCTCTGAGGCCAGCCTTGCCTGGGGAGACAGGCATTTGGGCTGTGCAGAGGCTGCAGGATCTGCCCCGGTATGATGCAAGCTTCATCTGACACACACATACGCACACGTGTGAGGGCAAGGCTGGGCAATGAACAAATAAACCACATTTTAACCAAAATGATGTGTTTACGTTCCTAAGAGTATCTGTAAGGGAAACAAAACAGACATATTTTATGTTTTACACAAAATTTCCATGCGGCAGATACACTACACAAATGTTACCTAAGGCGGCCAAAACCTGAGGCCAGCGCTGCTGGAAGCTTTGCGGGTGCCAGTCTGGAAGGAGAAAGGAAGACCACGGACCCCTTTGCCATAGACAACAGGAATTTGCTTGTCACGAGCAATGCAGTAATGCAAATTGATCTTGGTGAAGAGTTCTCCTTTTCAATCTAGTGCCCAACAGTGAAACAGGACTGTCAGATCCTGGCATTTAGAACTCATGATTCACACCCTGAAGCATGACAAGACTAGATTCAAAATCGAAAGAAATTTTAAACAATTCTGTATTTGCCTATTTTTCTAGCCTCCAGGCATCTCTGGCATTGCTAAATTCTGAATGTCACCAAAATGAAACTTCATTTTTTGTCTTTTTACTCTTATTTTCCTAATCGATCTCCAAAGGTTTGCTGTACCTCACAACTAGCTGGCAACTGAAGCATAGATAACACTTGTGACATGAGGGTCTCAAGGTATCCTATGGTTAGAAAAGCGAGGACAAAGCCCACCTCATGGCCCCAAGGGCTGGCAGGTTCTAAGGTTCACCAGCTGTGAATGGGAGGGGGGGGGGTACTGGACCGTGTCACAGAGCTCTGAGCCCGATGCTGAAGGCTGCAACTCAGACTTCATGCCCTGCCAAAGGAGCATCCCATGTGCAGGCATCCAGCTTTTCTGTGGGCAGCTGACACCAACCCTTCAGACCTCACATGGCCATCAGGCCAGACCTTTCTACATAACACAAGAAAGGGCTTTACTCAGCGTGCTGGAAAAGGGACAGGTTAGCTTTAGAGAAAAAATAATTCTGGGGGTACAGGAGGAAAAAATGGAGCAAGAAAAGGTCCATAATCTCTATGGTTTACTGATTTCAGAGTTTAAAAGAAGTAAAAGAAAACTGAATTTCTCTATCGATTATACAATTATTAATCTTTTCAGAAGCTTTTCTAACATTGCACATAATGAGCAATTCATCAAAGCATATTAGGTGCCACAGAAGTTGCATTCAATATAAAGGGGTCATTAAGTTTCTTGTAATTGCACATTACTGAAGCTTTCATTAGTTCTAAATCAAATCAATGGGATGTGCATGTATGCTCTTTAATTGACTTTATGTAATAATAGTGTGGCCCGTAGTGATCCTCTGGAATCCTCCAAAATGAGCCACCTTGCACTGCTGTTCATAAAAAAACAGCTTGTGTGCATCTGGGCATAGCAAGTAAAGCAAAGAAACAATAAATGGAGGCAAGAACGAAACACTTTAGGTCACATAGCAGTATTTGCTGAGTGCCCTTTTCTTTCCATGGGTAGAAAATGGCCAAGAGACTTCACTCTTCTTCCACTCAACCAGACTCAAAATCTAATGGACTTGAGCAGGAGCAACATAGTCTCAAGAATGGAAGTGTCCTGGAGATAAATTAAAACAGGGTCTATACGATCTTTTTCTGAGCAAGAAGTGTTTGGTTGTCTTTTTTTATTTTTTTTTCTTCTAATCAACCCAGCTTGTCCTACCATCATCACCATCACCACCACCTCATTCCTTTATAGCCCTTTTCATCAGAGAAGTGCATGCCAAACATAAAAGATCAAAGCCATTATTCACATCACCCAGCAAAGAGGGCATCTGGGCAGTGACAACAGGAGGATGCTGTGCAGGCCATAACCAATGCGGTGGCCACTGCGGGGACACATCTGTGCCTTGCCCGTGTGAAGGCTGAGCATTGTTTGGTAACCCCTAATCCACAGGGGTTTTGCTCAGTCAGATAAAAGGATGACCATGAAGTGACTCAGTGAGTGGCCACATGCTGCTGAATGGAAGAGAAAGGCTGGGTGGGTCTAATAAAATTTTTGTGTGTTTGATAAGGGAAAAGAAATCCACCTATGAGCCTGCTGGGGACTAGGCTGGGAAAGGTCATGCTAGCTGGGGGAAATCCTTAGGCAATGGAACACAGCTGCTAATCTTCAGCAGGGGGCAAGAACCTGGCTGGCTCTGGCAATCTGAACTGGTAGTTGCAATGAGATGGCAAAAAAATGGATACAATAAAAAGCTGTCACGCAATAAATTTGCTTTTGGCATGATGACCTGGTCACCACCATAATGTGAGCTGTAAGTAATGCCACAGGATTTCATTTCAACCACGGCAGCATCTGTTCCTGGAGAACACTGCACCTCAAAGAGGAGTGCATGTTGTCTTTGTCATGGCTCCTTGGACAAGAGCACTGGCAGTGCTCAATGACACTCATGCTTTGGCTTTGTACCACCCTAACTAGGGACAGATCTTTTCATAATGAACCCCCCATCCAGTTTGGCTGGGAAGCTCTGATCCAAGGGCTGATTTAAGCAGACTTGCACTGGAGATATACCAGTGCAGCTCGGGCCATGATGTGGAAACCCCCAGAGTGTTAGTGGATGCTGTCCCTAGTGTGGAGACGTGGCTGTGAAAACTGCACCCAGACTGTTCCTGGATTCCAGTACTCCTTGGATGCTAAAACCACCTCCAGCAAGTATCTCAGATAATAGCAGCTGGAAGAATACTCTTATTTGTACGCGGTCCCAGTGTGACAGAGCTGCAAACATGACAAAATGTCTTTTCCTCTTTTCTCCTCTCCCACATGCTGTGCCTAGCTGCAGAATGTCTCAAGCTCTGGCTGGACTGACAGAGCAATGTCAACAGTAAAATCACCACATGCAGTTGCAAGAATTCAGCAAGAATCACAGCTGGGCTCCCAGGGAAGACAAAATCTTCCCCCTTGTGCTTGACACAAGAACCCTGCTGATGCTCAGTGCCCCCCACTAGAGAGGAAATTTATTCTGCCCTGAGAACAAAGCACTGTAAACCTGCAGCCAGCACTAGAGAACTAGGAAAAAGGCACTTGAGAGCAGGTGTGCAACACTCATCTCTCAAACACACTTAAGGACCTGAAATTTTATTCAAAATGGTTGCATTACACTTTCCAAACAGCTACTTGCAATGTGCAACAGGCTTCTTTTCTACCTCATTTTGAGGAGCTGGATTTCAAAACCCTTTCTTCTCAATAGCTGAGAAATGACAGGGTGCTTCCATGGCCCAGACTGCGATCTCACAGCACATCCAAACTCCAGGAGGAGTTGGCCTGCACTTTTGAGAGGTGCTCCAGGCAACAAAATGAGTGGAAGAACTTTTAACAGTAATTCAAGAGGAGCTTTAAAAATTTAATAATGCTTCAATGAAGAAAACTGGTTGCTTTCATTAGATTCAGTCAGGTCAAATCAGCTAATTCAGAGCAGGAGGTAAATGCATGGAGGCTAACACAGCAGCTTTGGAAAATCCACACAACTACACATTGCTTGAAGGGGCAGGCAGGTCCCTGCTCCCTGGGAGCTGAGCCAGGACATGCAGACCACAGGACCTAGCTGTGGGCATGCAGATGTGCAACATCTGGCTCTCTCTTCAGAAGCATCCTTGACCAAAGAGCAATCCAGCAAGGGTCAGCTCTTGCTGAAGACCATGTGAACCAAGCGCTTTTAGTCTGGAGATTTGGGAACACCAAGGACATTCCACCGATGAGATAAAAGAAAAAAGTGCAACAAAGGTTTTTATGAAAGGCCACACAAATGGATTGTTGTTTGCTCCACACAACAGCCCTTCTGGTGCACCACACCTTTTGTAAAACATAGTTCCATGAAACAAATTATTATCTCCTGTAACTTCCATCTACACACATTTCTGAAATACTTTCATTCCTAATTGTTTTCAGAGGAAACATTAAAAAGAACGGAAACCTGGCAATTAATCAGATGGAAACCCTTGTTTCCATTTTACAGAATAGGAAAAAAAAAGAGAGAATTATAAAAAGAATACCCAACACTAGCTGCTAAGTAGGAAAATGAAAGATAAGCAGAGGCCAGGGACTCGGACCACTGGTGTGCTGCATGCATTTACCTGCAATCGGATGTGGTTCTAAAGGGTGGGTCAGATCTGCCTTTGCCATTCTCGTTCAAACCCACACAAACACCTAGTTTGAAACTGGGTTTTGACAGATGAAAATTCTATTTCCTTAAAAACTCATAAAATGAAAACCTTGAAAATTTTTTTCAAAGCATGGATGAAAGGCTCTCCTGGTCAAGACACAGAGCAAATATTTACAGGTGCTGGGGAGACACCATTTCCTCCCTTTAGGCTTCAACCTGGTGTCTGCCACATGATTTTATCCATTCAATGAATTTTTTTTTTCCAGACATCTGCCAAGAGGAAATAACTTTGCTGTATTGGGAGTCTGGGAATCCTAGAAAACAATCTTAAATCCATAAAATAATTGAAGTGCAGTTTTACTGAGCTGTTCAGTTTGATTCTGATTTTTACTACAATGTCAACAAGAGTTTAATTTGTTTTAAAGTTTAGGTTCTTAAATCTGAGTGATATACGGTAGTTTACAGCTTGCTGGCAACAGCTACTGTGGAAAAAAAAAATGGAAAGTGCATATAAAGGCGGTTCTAACTTTGAC
Source organism: Ammospiza nelsoni (assembly GCF_027579445.1). NCBI lineage: Eukaryota > Metazoa > Chordata > Aves > Passeriformes > Passerellidae > Ammospiza > Ammospiza nelsoni. The sequence goes on from NC_080633.1 coordinate 60,048,528, forward strand.
ATTGTGAAAGCAGGGAGCAGTGCCAAGAGCAGCAAACAGCATGGCTTTCCCAATCCTGGCTGGCTTTAGGGACTGCTTGCTATTGACATCAGTCGCTATGGGATACATTTCCCTGCTCTAACAAATCTCATCTGGAGCCTGTAATTAAAAAAGAAATGTCTCAAAGTGTAATTTCTTTCCCTAAAACATTCACAGATGTTAACTAGATTGCTAATAGTGTGAGACGTCTGTGGGTGGACATCTTCCTCCTTATCTGCTGTGTCAAAGGGGCAATTTATTTATTAAAACCAGTCCTAAAGGTAATAATTTTTCTGCATGAATTTTGTGTATGGGGGTGGTGGTGTCTTCCCTAAACTGCTTGCCAAATGAATGATTTGGAGGTGTTTTTCTTATATTTTTTTCTCTTTTCTTTTCTTTTCTTTTCTTTTCTTTTCTTTTCTTTTCTTTTCTTTTCTTTTCTTTTCTTTTCTTTTCTTTTCTTTTCTTTTCTTTTCTTTTCTTTTCTTTTCTTTTCTTTTCTTTTCTTTTCTTTTCTTTTCTTTTTTCCTCTCATAAGTCATCTCCAAAGTCAGCCTGATTTAAAAGGTACTCAGAGTGAGTAAAAATGTCTTTGCTGAGCAGATTAAGAAGTATCCTGTCTGAGCTGTAAAATTATAATAAAAATAAAAGTGGTTGTAACAATAATAATCACAATACTAATACTAATAATAATAGTAGTGATGTAAGTTCCTGCTCCAGTGACTTTCCACCAGTGTCCTTGGCTGGTGCCCCTTGGTAATTGCTGCTAAAAGCATTTACAGGAGCCACTGGAGGGCCAGGGAAGCCGATCTGCTTCAGGCACACACCGGACACGCAAGGGGGAGAACAAGAAAAAGGGATGAGAAACACATGTCCCTGGGGAAGCAAGAAGGGGTTTCCTTGGTTCTTGGAGAGGGTGGCAGCCCCAGCTCTGCCACAGAATGCTGCTCCCAGCCAAGCACTTCCCATCCCACACTGCCATGTAGAGCATCCCTCGGTACCCCGCAGGAGGTGATGGCTGAACTCTCCTTCCTTACACACGCAGCCCAGACGCAGTTGTCTGCTTGGGCCTTTCTCCCCGCCAACTTCCCCCCCCCTCTCGCTTTTCATTTTCTTTTTTCAACCAGCTTTGATTGGAGCCAGAGCCTGGGGTAAATCAGAGGAATTTCTAGATTTTTCTGAGTGCTGTGAGCTCTTGCTGTTTTCCGATACCTACTTCCTGCCATATCTAAAATAACAGCAGCTGCAGGGGCCTGATAGAGAAGAGCTCCAGGGGAGAAGTTCTCACAAATGGGGTGGGAACGAAAAAAAAAAAAAGAAGAAAAAAAAGACTTATTAGGGAGACGATAACACAGAGAGCCAGCATCAGATTAATTGTTGGAGCTGATAGCACCATAGGCTGTGGATGCCGTTGTCAGAGGCAAGCAAATCCTGTAAAATGGCCATGGGAATGATATCTCCATGTTTGCTGGGATAACAGAGGTAGCTTTACAGCACTTGTCCTGTTGTATGGAGTATCATGCCTCGATTAGCTAATGTCTCTGAGGGCCAGATAAGTCAGGATGAATGTCCTGCCTTAGAAGCTTTCATGCTTTCTCTTTGGTGTGGCTATCTATGGGGAGCTGCAACAGAAATCTTTGTACACATACAGAAGGTCCCCTCTTTAGAGAAAAACACCAGAGAAAATGGAAAAATTGTTGAAATTACATTGTTTTCCACAGAGAGCACATGGTGCACTGTTGTCATTGTCTCATTACAGACCACATGAACGAGTACAGCCACTCAAGAGACTTCCAAAAAGGGACCTTATACATTTGTATAAGGACTACTCTAGGAGAAGAATGTCTCTGTCCTACTGGCATAAAGGATGACAGAAACAGACATGGCTCACTCATACAAAATACACTTACACAGCATTCAGTGTGCAAGAACATGCTGAGATCTCCTTGAGATCCCTTGCAACCAACACAAACATTGCTTTAAATATCAGCACACCCAAAGAACCAAAGTGAGTGTGCTTGAAGCACTGCCAGTCAGTGAAATATAGGCAGCATTTCAGGTTATTGTATGTGCCATTAAACTTAACTTATTAATGTAATTCTACAGTTACTCTGGGAGCTATAACTTGTGTCTGCATCAAGTTTTGGGTCCTGAAATTTTCACACAATATTAGAGACTTTCATGCATTATTTATTTTCAACACAGGAGTTTTTAAAAGGTTATTAAGTGAAGGTTGTGAATTGGAGCCTGATCCAAAGAGCACAGGAGACAACTGAAGAATCCCTACTTGCTTCAATGAGCCTTGCATCAAGTTCTTATTAAACACAGACATACATCTGCAAAGGCAGTCTACAAATATGCAATGTACTGGGCTGATGGCTTGGCAGGAAAAAAAAATACCAGTCACTGTATTGTAAACACTCTATTTTCTTCATTATTCCCAAAAGATCATTTGAAATGTTTTAAAGTTGATATGCTAAAGAGGCAGGTAGATGTGTTCTCCTATTTTGCCTGAATTTTGAAGCACTCAAGATTTCTCTGATGTCAGCAGACTTCTGATTTCCACCACTCAAACAGGACAACCACATTTCTGTGTTTACTTCAGTGTGTTGGTTTTAGTGCATATGCATGTGGGTACAGTTTGATCCTAGAGCCCTATCCACTTTCTAGGGAATAATGGAAAACCATGCACAGGGTTTTAGTAGCAGCATGTAGTTTTTCTTTTCTAAATTTTAAACCATTTCTCTAGAACTAAAAATCTTTGCTCCACTTGAGTACACAGCACAGCTGCCAAATTTTAGTTGTTAAAATAAGATCATGTTAAGGTACTTGGTTCTTCCCATCCTCAAAAGAGGCTCCTTAAGATATGAACAATATCTGGTTCATATTCAGGTAATTAAACAAACTGGCCAAGTTTAAACAGACTAGACAATATTCTGGCAAAAAATCATGAAACTGAAACTAGCTAAACCATTTTTTTAAAAGTTATTCTTGACAATACAAAGAGAGTGAATTTGTATTCCTGTAGAAGTAGTTAGAAAATATGAGGCATTGCCTTATCCTGTTTTAAGCACTGTTATGGCTGTGCTGCATTACGTATGCTTACAGAGCAGTACATTTATAGTAAACTGGGTAAGGAATTTGGGAGTAGGATTAACAAGCTTTCCTTTCAAACTAGACTAGATCAGATCACAGTAGGAGATCAATCTGCAAAAATTCCTAAATTTTGTTCAAGAAAAGTGAGAATAGTGAAGGTCAGAGACAGTCTAAAGTGCAGCATGGCAATTATTTACTGACATGAGACTGGAAAGAACATCACATGGAGCACAACTGGGACTTTAGACATGTAGGAAAGAATGGTTCATTTTATGCCACTAATCATAGCCAAGGATTAAGATATTTTGGAAAAGCCCTATTATTTCTCATTCTGCAAACCCGGATTTCATTACTGGTAAATCATGAAGTTTATGAAGACCATTCATACAAATTAATTTCCTTTTCTGATTTCCATTGGCATGTGAGACACAGATAAATAACAGAAATAAAAGTTTGCAAAGGAAAAGAGAAAGATACATAGAAACGTCTGTTAGTACTTAAAAGCAAGGTAATCTCAAGTAAGGATGTAGCCAGAATAATCATCCCTGCAGCTAGTACATTGATTCTTAACTAAATTGTTTTTGGGTCTGAACAGGTAGAAATCAGTGCAGCTGCACTACAATTAGATGGATCTATGCTGAGTTACTCCAGTTGCCTCTATCAAAAATACCCAATGGTAAGTTCTCCCATTCATAAGATTTTAATTTTGCAGCAATGTAAAATCTAGATGTCTTTTCCATATTATGAGAAATATTCCCACCTACACATCTCAGCGAAGAATTCTTACAATTATTTTAGTGTCACAAGATGTGGGGTTTTCCCCCTTCAGTGGTGCTTCCCCCCAATGAAAGTTTTTCATATGAGATGTAAATCTGTCTTCAGACAACTTTCTGAACACAGATATTTTTCCAAAAATAGGCACAGGGAGGTGGTGGCCACATCCCTCAGGGGATCATGCACGACAGAAAGCATGATACAGCCTCATCTGGCGTCACGAGCATCTGCCAGCTCCTCCCTGAAGCAGGCTCTTAACTGACAACAGAGAAATTATGTTGGTTGCTGCAGAAATTTAGATGTTACTATCAGAGAAACCATAAAATTAGCATTGAAACATCAGGTATGCATGTGGCTGACCTCTGTCTGGCTGACCAAAAGTTTTTAGGGTCACAGCTCACACCATGAGATGCAGACAGCCATGTATCTTATTCCCTTCCTCACTAAAATTAATGACAGTAGGCTTGCTGCAAATTTCAAAAGCAGATTTTTCCCCTGAATATTCATCTAACAAACCAAGAAAAGGTCCATCCATTTGTAGATTTCTTGGCAGGAAATCTGGCATCTCTATCGAAGTCTGCTCACTTTTCATACACTCCTCTGTGCTGAGTGCTTGAATCCAAAATATTCCTTATAATAATAAAGCCTACCCTACAGTTAGCTAATGGTACTGTTATGCAAGGGCAGGCCTGGGTTCCAGCAAAGTAGTTCACGGTAGCAGAAGGTGCTATGGTTTAAGATGGTAATGTTCCCCATCCCACAAAATTCAGTGTAAAGGAAGGGATTAGAAAGGAGTTTTCTCTTTTACTTGAGCAGATGATTCTTTTTTTTAGAAGTATCCAAGTGATTTTGATCTGGAAACACTTAAAATTTTGTGATGAGACACCATTCAGTCCAGGGGCTTTTCCTAAGATAACATTAAATATAGCTTTGGAAATTTCAGCAGATGTTCTGATTTTTTCTAGTTCAAAATTTCTTTTGCTACTACTCTGCCTTTATGTAAATAGCTGACTCTAATTGATTCTTTAATATAGTGATTCACAATCTGTTGTGAATCTTCTGTTAATTGACTTGAGAGTCTGTTATTATTTTCCCTGATTTAACACATCCTGTTTTAGAACACCCATCAAAGATGATGGAAAAAAATTTTGTGGCACTTGGATGACATCCTAAATGTAACTTGAATGCCATCTTTCAAAAGTTGCAAAGTAAGGGGATTTCCTGTTCTATTCTTCAGTTGCATATCCTGAAAGTGAGCTTTTACAAATTCTCAACTGCCTTGTCAAGGTCTGATCACTTCTACTCCTTCTAGCACTATTTTTTCTGGGTAGCTTCCAACTGGGGAAAAATAAATGGATCATATATTCTTATTTTTCTCATTTTTACTGAATACTCTGTTACACTCTAAGTGTTAAAACTGATATGACAATTTCTCACTAAGTTCAGGTGATGGGACTATATTTATTCAAAGACTACTTCCCACCCTCTTCATTTTTACCATATTTCTGAGGGTTTTTGGGTCTCCCTGAGGAAGCTTTCTCCACCCAGTGGCAGCTCTGAAGCCCTTTCCTTGCCCCTTACAAAACCTGTCTACAGAACATGGAAATAAGCCATGGGGTTATTTGAATGTCCTGCCCTGGGGCAGCTGCCCACCAAACCTTTCCACCTGCAGGCAATGCAGCCATCTCAATCCAACCAACAGACAGAAAGGCTCCTCTACCCTCTCTCCTTGGATCTATGTAAGTTTAAGGAGCACAATGCTCATTTCATCATCTTCTCTCATTTTTCTCTATACTTAAATTATTTTGGGGCAAAGTATTCTTTAGACACACTTTTCCAATGCAGTCAAATCCTGGGCTCTTACTACTCATTTGTACCATTTCAATTTTAGACAAACTCCTCTCTCTCACACCCCACACCCACACTCCTCCTTTCTCCTCTTCTTCCAGAATTCATCTATGCTTTTTTTTTTTTTAATGAGGATGTTATATTTAACCCTCCTCTCATTTCTCTTTTTCTCAGGCCTTCTTTCACTCTAATTACGCCATCAGGTAGTTTCATACTCGAAGTCTGAAACTTTAAAATGCTTGCTGACGGTGCTACAGCTTCATGAGACAGCTGCTATTTTACCTTCCTTACTAAGTTTCTCAAATGGAGTAGATGTACAGACACACATGCACTTGCCTGTACTTGTCACAAAGGGCCTCATTGCCCCATCCCTTCCAAGGTGCTGAAACCTTTGCAGCCCCAGCTTTGACAGGGGGTCTTGGAGTCTTGCAACACAGATCTGCCTCTGCCAGCAAGCTCACACCAATTAAGCTGAGGGCTGCAGCTATCTCTGGAATTGTGAGTTAGCTACTAAAATAGCACCAAGGAGCTGCTTTCACTTTAGCATGTCCTTCTGGCAAACCTGTCTTTGACTTCAGCATTGCTGGTTCCTCTTTAAGACTTTGGTTTGCCATTGAAATGACATGAAATATCTGGGATATCAGATTGCAAAAAGGTAAGTCTGAACCCTCTAACCCCAAAGGCCATGGTCACCTTCATCTCTACAACTCTACATGCTGAAGAGGGCAGAAACCAGGAGTTTGTCTGGTAACAATGGAGATTTGTGGGTTCCTACCAAGTGGTGACAGCTCATCCAACTATGAGTCTGTGGTTTAAATAGATGGTAGTGTGCTTTTCTGGCCTGTAAAGGTCCAGCACAGGTTTCCAGAGACAGTGGGAGAATTCCTGAAAAGTTTTCTGAAGCAGCCATTGCCCCTGGGTTTGTCTGCTGATGCAAAAAGCAGTCTTTGTGGCTGATGGCACTTTCTACCCTAAAATCAACTTTGTATCTTTTTCTTTTGTAATGTGGTCTTTCCTCATCCTAACGCACTCTCTGTGGGGAAGAAAAAACCAAGGAAAAAATGCCTGAGAACTCTTTCAAAGTTACCTAGGAGCTCAGGGTCTGGAATAGCACAGCCATATCCATTTCTGGTGGCCCTTCCAGAGAGATCTTGTGCAGTGTCTGGCTGAGGTACAACTTGGTAAAACTTGGACTCATTACAAGAAAAACTGGAAAAACGGAATTTGCGTGGTATCAATTCCAGCAGCTTCAGGAAGCTCTGGCCTTTGGCTTTGGCTGCTGGGACCCACGGTGTGTCGTGCAGTGGTGAGCAGCTAATGAGTCAAGGAAGTTTTTCAGAACAAAAAAAATAAAGAGTGCAATTGAAAAAAAAAAAAAAAACCAGAACCAGTTTCTCTTTTTATATGGCAAGTTCATATAAAGTCATGTTAGATTGTGAAGAACATTTGAAGTTCCCAGTACTACTGACCCAAAGACATTACTGTAAGAAGAAGATGCCTGGAGAAGTTGTTAATGCCTCGTGCAGATGGCCAGGGTGAAAGGCCTCAAGCCAATAGCTGAGTACAAGTGCAGCCTGGAGCTTGGTGGAACACAGTGATCACAGAGGAAAAAACATGTCAACTAACAGCAAAGAGATTGCCAGTCACTTCAGCTTTCCAAAAGAATAACTGGATAGCAAAAGCTCAGATGCCAGCACTAGTGACAATGGAGCTGCAATGGCTCAAGAACTGACTGTGCACAACAGAACCTCCAAGGGATGGGCTTCTCCACCTGACCTCATGTTTTTAAAAGGTTTTACTCAACAGGCACCTGCAGGATATTCAGAAGTCAGTAATGAGTACAAGAGATCACTCTCACCCACCACAACTACAAAGATGTAAAAGAATTGGAACACAAGGCCTTATAGATAAATTCAGATACTTTATCTGCGTATGGATTTGCATATGCAGGATAGAAATAAAGGTCAAAATAAATATTCTTCAGTTAGTTATTTTTGGAGGCTTCTCTTGTGACCCAAAATAGCGTTTTTTCTACTTCTTAAGTAATCTGCAGAAGACACTGAAACACATATTTTCCCTGAAGCACTAGAAAAGGAACTGACTGCTGCTCCCAGGATATCAAAATGGATTCATAATATCTACAGCAATACCTATTCTGCAACCCCAAAGGTATCACAAGAGTTATGAAATGGAATAGATCTTCAACCCTAGCTCCCACAGAAATCTAACATCAAAAGTAATCTGGACATTCCGACATGAAGAATAAAATTTTGTCTTCTGCATTCTCTGCAGAAGTATGGTTGCAGAAGAGTCAAAATTAAGTAGAGAAATCATGTTTTAGTTGTACAAAGAAAGACAAGTGAAGAACATTCTTGTGTTTACATGACGCTTAGATAATGAGCTATAACTACATAAGGATCAAAGAATTAACTCACTAATTATGGATTTGGATAACCTGCAGTATTGCTTTTTCAGGATTGTTCTAGTGCTCATACTGCAACTTATTTTTTCAGGAACCATATGGTTTGAGAGTTTTGACACACTTGGAGCCCCATCTCACTCAGCTTTCTGCTATTTGTCTTTCAGTAGGTTTCATGGTGGGCAAAATGTAGAAGACCTAAAAGTGAAGCCTGTAGAGGAGGTAGAGGGTTGGTCCAGCTCCCTGGTTTGCTGCCAAACCCAGCCAGGCTGGCCAGCGAGGAACAGGACTGCAGTTTTCCTACTGTATTTCTTACTCACTGATTGTTCCCAGGTATTTTCAATACCCAGGCTTTGCAGACTTCCTCAGTGAGAGAGGAGGAGGGAAACATTTTGAGGGTCTGCTTTTTTTCATAAGCTTCCTCCCAGCCTGGTGATAAGCCTGTTGTGGAAGCCTGTGCCCCCTTTGGTTGCAATCAGCATCAGCTCTTCAGAGAGAAGGAAGGACCCGGAGCCAGGTTATCAAGCAGCCTGCTCTCTGCAGCCATGGTCAAGCCACTATCAGGCCCCTGCCCCAGCCCCCAGCTGTCCGGCAGACACAGTGAAACAATGAGTGGTGCCGTGCAGGAATCTGCTTGGAAAAACTCCCTCTCTGCCTGTCTATCAGGGACTAGGCTTCCATGAATGCAACTATTATGTGTGCTTTAACTACCAGCCATGCGCTTGGTCCTGTTCCCAACGAACCCAAAGGGAACGGTGTTACTGACTTAAGTGGGAGCAGAGGCAGGCCCTCCACAGCTTGGGGATCCAGCAGCCTTCCAGTACCTCTCAAGAGTGCTGTGTGTGAAGTCAAGGAGGCTGCTCCCTCTGACACGGATGTGTTTGCTGGGCTGAGCTGCCAGCCCAGCTCCGCAGAGGCGCTGCGGGGGCCTGTGCCGTATTCTGCTCCCTTGAGAAAAGGGGCTTGCACCACAACTTCCCCACTAATGTTTTGACAGAAGGGGCTCAGGACATGACAGCACGGAGGCCAAGGCACAAGGCCACACCTGAGCAGCTAATATTGCTCAGCTCAGCAGAAAGGATTCAAACAAACAACATATTCCTAAAATAATTTGCATCCGAACAAAGCTTTCTCACGAAGCTTGTGCTTCTGCAAGCCATGTATTTTCCTTGGCACTTCTCCAGGGTTAAAAGCAGATGTAACTGTTACCAAGGCTCAGATACAGCAACTTCTTCGCTCTGGTCTCCCAGGGAAAGCTTACAGAAAATAACCAACAAAACGCTCACTATTTGAAGCAGCAACACCAGCAGTCATTGATACAGAAATGGAAGAATGCATCGGGCATGGGAGTGAGAAGGGACTTCTTCCAAGCTGGTCTCAGCTAGAAAGAGGGGAAGCAACACAGCTGCAGACAAACACTTAATAACTCCAAGTGTTAACGTGAAGGTGCATGTGCAGATGCACATCAGCCAAAGTCTGCTTTTTCAACACTGCTTTCTGCAGCTTTCCTGCCCTTTTGTCAGCCTCCGGCTCCCTCCACCAGTGTGTGGCATCACTGAATGGGGCTGGAACCACTAAGGACTTCTCTGAAGGCACCGGACACTTTCTTGAAAGCCTGAGGCTCAAGGACCTCCCTGGAAATGTAAGTGCTGACATAGAAAGAAAGCAAAGTTCCCTACTATGTTTCACAGCATACCACAGCTAAGAGGTAGGCAGGTCTGCTCTGTGGGCAGCTGCACACCTGGGGCTGCAGAAAACCAGGAAAGACACCTAGTCTGGTCATCTGTGCTTCTGGGGGCTTTCTTCTGGCGGGCCTCCTGGGAGACCCAATTCATCAAACTTGCTAGAAACAGCAAAATGCATTCCCGTGGGTGTGTGATTTCGTGTAACAGGATCCCCCTCCAACCCAGACGTGCAAGTCCAACGAAGGGCTGACTCGAACGCATTACTTCAGCCCTCCCTTACTCATCGCCTACAACCCAAGCCCCAAATGTTAACCCTCAGCATGTTTTATCACAGTAGCATGTACACTTTCAATCATCATTAGAGATGAGGAGGGTCTAGGCTCAGGCACCATGCCAGGTTAAGTAAAACTTTCCATGAGGAAAGCTATTTGTTTTCTCCCAGAGCTGCAAAGCTTGGCCAAGAGGGAGGAAGGGAAAAGCTCGCCCAAACCAAAGGTGTAGACAGTGTTACTGTACTTTACAGACTACCTGCATGTTGTTCTAATGACATTTGGACTACTGGAAATCACTGGGTGAACTCAGGAGTTTCCAAAGGCATAATTGTGGCAGAAGCAGACTAAACGCCTTAAGAGCCAATCGCTTTAATCATGAAGCTGAGATGTATGAAAAAGGGTACATTTCAGCAAAAGAATAATTCTGTCTGCTATGGTTCCTGTTCAAATAAACTATATCACCAAACCACGTGCATTTCCAGAATATAGAGGAGTAAAAAAAGAACATATGGTTTAGACGCAAAAAACTTTCATATATACTGTATAGGAGATATATGGACTTGTCAGACATCTAACGGTTCAACACTGTAAGCAATTCATGGGAATGACATTAGCAATAGCTCATATTACATCCAGGAGTTACAGCTTTTACTGCAAAAGTTATATTTAAAAGAGCCATGCTCAAAATGAAATGGCTGGCAGGACTGCAGCTTTCAGTAACACTTTACCTGTGGTTTTGCCACTTTTACATACTTATTGGGGGCTTAATACTCCCAATTTACCTTTTCAGAGTAAAATACAAGTGGCAATGAGTGCATTCATTGGCATAGTGCTAGAAAACTCACAGCTGTGCAAAGACAATCACAAGAACAAAAGCCTTCTTGTTTTAGAAAAGATGATTATGTGGTTCTGATACTTTCTGCTAGCCACATATCCAAACATCAGATACCTTTGTTTATGGCCTGTGTATTTTCATCTTACTATGCAAAGATTTATAGATCTGATCAGGATAGAGACCTTTATGAAAGCATTCATGTGGAGAGGAGGAGGCTGAATTAATATACAAAACTTCAGACAGGAGATCTGTCTTTCAGATGCTGCTATTTCAGTTTTGGCTCCTACACAAGACTCAGGACATTCTGGAAAAATTTTTTTCAACAGCATGTGGAACTCTGGCCTCATGGCCAGCAATGAGAGTGTGCTCCTGATTTCAACAAGGCTGCCACTGCATCTCAAAAGTTGAGATCAGAAGCCAGGCCTTCAGTACTCAAGCACTGAGTAACAAGCACCTTGATTAAAGAATCCTCCAGGATGCTGCTTTGCTTTCAATTACAAACTGCTTTTGTAAAGTTTTCTGCACTAATATAACAAATGGGATTACAGAATGTACAATACACTTTGAAATCTGCTGAGAATATAACTCACACATTTTTTTTCTGCTGGTATCAATGTGTTTCCCCCTTACTTTTTCAAAATAGCTTCATTTTCATCTATAATGAAAACAACATTCTTTGATGTTTCTAAAAGCAGGAAATAATTTCACAATTGAGTGTCATTCTGCTGCAGGTAAAATATCTAACAGCTTGTGGGAATGCCAGTTACAACCTGAAAAATATTTCTTGGCATCATCCGTCCTGGTGAAATGAAAGACTTGGAGCTCAGTTCTGTGTTTCACACAGGCTACACTAAGTCCAGGAAAGGGAAATGGGGATGAGGAAGGTGATTTCAAGTCACCTACAGCATCTCCTGTTGTGAACCTGGCCAGTTCCCAGCTGCCTGGACATCCAGAAAGCTGTGTAAATTTCCACTCTCCTGCCTCTGGCTTCAGGTTTCTTCTACCACTAAGAAAAGCAGTTAAAATTCTGAAAAATTGCCTGAGCTGCCCTAGTCAACACGAAAGAAGGAGGATTAGTTCAAGAGCAGACTAGCATAGCTTTTGACCCAAGTGCTAGTTAGATAACTGCAGAGACAAGCACATTCAAAATATAAAGATATCAAAGATATAAATTAGGTAAATTTTCACATCTGGTTCAAGGGACCAGGAAGAATTCTCATCAACTTGCAGCTTTCCCAAACTACCCATCTCTTTGGACAATACTAATTCCATTTCACATCTCAAAGGGCTGTATAGCAGACACATCAATACCTAAATACCATGCATTTTCTTAAAAGAAATTACAGCATAAATTTGTACTTAAGAGGTCCCTCAAGCCTGTCAGCCTAATGGCTTTCCATGAGCTTTAGCACCCAGCACCCCAAACTCTTCCCAGGTTAGATCTAAAAGGCAAACATCACTTAACCTTCACTGCCTAGGGCAGGAGTGGCACAAGGACATGGAGAGTCCCAGCATCACCTACCAGGGTGCCCCAGTGTCATGGCAATATCTGCAGGAGCTCCTGGTGCAGAGGACAGGAGATACTCCCTCTCCCCCTGCAAAGGACCATGGCCTCTCACAGAGGACCAAAACCAGGCATAAATGTCACAATTTAAACTGCTTTTAATCAAATGTTCCTGTAAAAGCAGCAAAGGTAGTCAGCCATAATCTTTGCTAAGAGGCTGAACTCAAAATGATTTGAAATGGGTGCTGGTATCCAAGCCAGATACCTTTCAGTATCAAGAGCACAGCCATAATATATCAGGTATCACTTTATAGTGTGAGTTTTAAATACATTCTATATGTGGAATCACATATTCACATGCTGAAATGGACAACATATTTAATGAGTAGCCCAGGTGGTTAGATTTTGATTTAAAATGAGATTGCCAAGACCAGAACTTACTTGCAAAATGGAATTCTCTTCATGTGCTATCTTTATATTACTTCAGCTACGCACCTCTTATCAAAGCAGAAAAATGTCATATAAAGGATCTCTATTTATATAAATTAATTGACTGTTTTTTTCCATACATACTTTGCAGTGTAAATGATCTATATTTGGACATATTCCAGAACTAAACGAATGAATATTACTTTGAACCCATAAGCTCAAACCAAATGATTTCTGCTTATTCTGCTCCAAAATGGCTCTGTGTATATTAGATAACATAAATCAAACCTTCCTAAAGTGGCAAACAAGCAACCAAAATTTTATCAGTTATAATCTGGGAAAATCAATTGGATTTTTTTTTCTGGCAGTCCCCTAAGTATGTTAGATGTCAATACCTCACATTTCTTAAATACTTTTAGATAAAAGCGGATGTATTAAATAGCTACAGGATCCTGTGAAGATATACTTATTAAAATGAGTGATGCTTTGAGAATTTAATTTTTAATGTCATTAAAATATTTCATTAACCAGGGACGAGAAAAAGAGTTGTTATACTCAAAGCAGCATGCAAGGGAAGCAGTTAAGTATACCTGACCTGTCTCTCGCTTTCATATTGTTCACAAGTGCTACAGATATTCCACCCACTCCTCCAACACGAAAAACACTTAGAGGTGGAAATACTAGTGATTAAATATGGTGGTACCTTCAAAAAGCTGCTATTTAAAAAAAAAGTCAGGTACATGGAAAAACGAGTTGCTCCTATTTGGCACAAGCCACTCGCCAAAACTCACGGTGGTCCCTTGTTTCACTGTTATGGTCAGAGGTGTGAATGAAACAGTACCAGGCACAGTACCAGGGCTACTGCATCCATGCTTGGCCTTTTTCCTGCTGATCTCAGTGAGCAGCACCCCCTGGGACACCAGATGCAATCACTGGTGGTTTCTAGGCAGTCACCAGAGTGGCCAAAATGCCCTTTGAGACTGGGAGAGGGAGCCCAGACGTCACCCTTCTGGAACTGACAGGTGAAGGGGATTTTTAACCAAAACAGGATGAGTGCTTAGATAGTTGCTGGGGAGGATAAGATTGCATCAGAAGTGGCTTCAACTCACACTTGCTCTGGCCTATTGGTGGGCTTCTGCCACCCAGTGACCTAGCAGCACCCTCGACCCACAGCACCAGGCTTCCTGCCCTGCTCTCAAGGGCTGGATCTAGCTAGGGGACATGGTTCCATGAGCTGACCCAACTGTGTGGATTTTGCTATTTTGGGCAGGCTAATTTTCCATTAGCCTGCTCTGCTGCTCCATAATCAATTGATATGACTTGAAGGAAGCAGCAAGAACACGTGACAGAGCAAGACAGATTGAGGCCACCCTTTCCATAGGAGCCTGCAGTTCCATCAGATTAAATGTAATGTGAAACCCATGTCTGCAGTAGTGGTGAAAACGCTGCCTTCATGAAATGCATATAGCATATACCTAAACAGGCTTCCAGCCTGACTCACAGCTTCATGCTCCTGTGCTGCATGTCTGAGGCATGCCAGAGCTCTGCATGGTTTGAACAGGGTGTCTTGGCCAGCACAAATCCAACAAGAAACACTTCCTGCCTTTAGCCCCTCGTTCAGATACTGAGACAAATACAAAGAGGGTAGTAGTCCACTTCAGCTATACATAGAGTGGATGACCTTTTCTTCAGGCAGTGAGATAAAGTTTAGATAGGAAAAGGCAGGTCATGTGGGTTGAGCTCCATCAGTGTGATCCCTGAGACAACCTAAATATCATTTTAGCCATTTCTGATTGACCTCTTTAGTGGGAACTGGTGGTACTTAATTCATTGAACCACAAAGGCTTGGGCTTCTTCCTAGTATATACCATTATCAGGACTGTCACATCTTTCTTGGTCTATAGCTGCTGTGGTTAGCCACAGAAGGATTTTGAAAGCCTGCTGGATGCCAAAGGAAAGTCTATCTGGATTTCGCTAGCTGAAGAGATCTCCAAAGTCAACCTCAGATATCAGTGCAGATGTACATGGTAGCTTCTACAATTAGTTCTGATCATCTGTTAGAGGACTGGAGTGCAATGGAACAGAGATGAAGTTAAAGGCAAAACCATTTACACTTTGTCAGTTGGGTCAGCTCATGGAACCACACCCACTAGCTGGATCCAGCCCTTGAGAGTAGGGCAAGAAGCAAAGGCAAAGGCAGCTTTCATGGCTCTGTCTGAGAAGAGGTAGTGGGATTTTTGAGAGGTAAGGCAGGAAGGCTGCCCCTTTCTTGTGCTTTTCTTCAAAAGCAGAGTTTAGGTTTAGAGTAATCTAAACTTTGGGGTTTTTCTCAAACCCCAAATTTTTTTTGTTTGTGTACATTTCTCATATACCTTGTTGAAATCATGCTCCTTGCAGCATAAGTAAGTGATAAAAATGCACACTGTATGAAGAAAACCTTGTCAAAACGATGTGTTGTGCAAAACTGTTGACCTTATCTCCTAATTAGGGGAAGTTCCCTAGCTCTCTCTATCATGTAAGCAGTAACAACTTCTGTGAAGAAAAATAATTTTCCTGAAGTTAAAAAGCAAAGAGTTGCTACTCAGGCTCCAGAACACTCATTTTGAATCCTAATTCAGTGAGTAGCATGCTGTTTAAAATAGAATGACAAAATGTCCTTTTTAAAAAAAAACAAAACAAAACAGTGCAATGAATTGTCCTTAAATTCTCCCTAAAGGACAATAACATTCAGATGTTCCTTGGCACCAAGTAGTTTCAATGCAGCCATTTAAGTGGCATTTCTTTCTTCAATGAACATGGTATGTTATAAAAAGTTACATGGCTATTGGAAGGGAATTCCCATCCTGCATTAAGGGTCCAGAATATTACTAGGATTCTTAGCAGCAAATGCTCAATCGCAGTTCAGTAAGGTCACATAACCAAATTTCATATTTTCTCTTTTATTACATTCAACTAATAAATATTTGGGTCTAACAAGTTTATCACAGCATTTCAGCTTTTCAGTGCTGCATGTAAAATATATATACATACAGAATCTCACAAAACCAGAAAAAGAAAAAAAAGAAGAAAAGAAAAAGCAGCAGCAAGGCCACAATAAAAATGGGAAAAAAAGGTTCTCCTAAACATCAGATGCAAACAGACTGAAAAGTGATGCCGAAAGATACGCCTCCATTTTTAATTTGAACCTTCTCAGCTGAAGTAGAGCAGTTTAACATTTAGTTTCAGTGAACAGATTTGCACATCAGACATTTCACTGCATTATGAATGGGACAATGTTAAATATGTTTTCACTGCAGTTCCACAGGTCACTGTCATGGGCATAAGCCAAGAACATACAGTTAAGATTATTACAACATAGCTATTGGTCATGCAGCTAGAGCTCTATGCTAACTAACAACATTTAATGCTTAGATAATGGGGTTTCATTACTGCAAATGAAATGAAAGGGCCCTTTCCTGTACAAAGACAACCCAAGCAAAGTCCACACCTTTCCACCAGGCTATTAATGGAACTTCTTCTCCACCAGGATTCAAAAGAAGGGGGGCTTAAGGGAACTCACTGATAGAGCAACATGGTGAACGCAAACCTGTGTCGTGGAGGACTTACCATCATCCAGGTACATCTGGTCCAATTCCTCAGGTTCTCGCTTGATCGTTACAGGAATAGGGGCCAAATTATGATTACTTTCCTCATGCAACTCTGGCAATGATAGTGGTTGGGTTGTTGGAGACTCATTTCTGTGAACCTTCGGCAGTTGCTGCTGCTGTTGACCCATTATGGATGAGTGAGTTGGACTGCAGGACTGCAAATAGGTTGGCTCTTGGGTAACAGATGGAACTGGAGAAGAGGGACTGTTGGGATAGAGTGTTTGTTGATAACCAAGGGGACAGCTACTGCTCAGATGTTGACTCACCTGCGGCTGCAGCATGACGTGAGATGATTGCTCGGGGGGGCTTGGGTGCACAACTATAGACCTTGGCACTTCCTGTATGGTGGGGACACCTCCAGCGGGCTGCTGAAGTCCGAGGTGACTGTGGCCCGGGTTGGGGATGCACTTGTAGGGAGAGGATGAAAGGTCGTGCAGCTTGGGGCTTGCGTTGGGAGAAGGTGACATCATGGCGTTTCTCTGCTGACAGGAGGCGAAGCCGGCCACGAGGCACGAACCAGGATCAGGGGGCATCATGATCTGCTGACTGTAGTACGGTTTAGAGAGAGGGCTTAAGCCTTGGTTCATTGGTCCACAGGTTTGAGCAGGCTCATAGTCATCTGTGGGTTCTGTTTTTATAATTGGAACTGTTAAAAGAAAAAAGGTTTTAAATAAACATGAGTTGCGTATTGGTATGATCAAGTTGGCTTGTGGCTAGGATACCCTTTGCAAAACAAACAATGTTGTGAATAAGACTCTGTGTGTCTTTTGCCTAGTTCTCCCACCCTATAAAAAAAAATGAATGAGTCATCAGCACAAGAAAGTCACAGCTGGTTCTAATATTGAAAAGGACTATTTTCTTTGGACTGTCTTCCAGCACTAATGTGCTATAAAAATCTATTTGCAAATAGCTGTGCTTCAGTGGAAGCTTTGGACCCAAGGGCTCCATGGATTTGTAGTAATCAAGGCAAGAATTTTAACTTGGATAGACTACTACATTTCTACAGCTACCGATGGCCCATTTGATAAATGTCTGTACACGCAGTAAACTGGAGCATAATAAGGTAGAGATGGGGCTTTTAGAGTTCAATGAAAATAAAGTTGCAAAGATACATGACAAAGTGCTATGTACAAGAAGTTTTAAATTATGAAGATATTTTTGAAAGAGTAGAATCTGATTTGTTTAGTTTTTACATAATTGCATTTGAGTTTTGCTAATGCCAACTCCTAACAAATGTCAGTCAGTCTCTGGCTACCAAGAAACACTGATTCCTGTTTTAGACCTCTGCTTGCTCTACCCACTGTCCCAAACAATGCCCTAACTGAGCAGTCACATCTCTAAAAACTCCTAGAATGTGGACAGACATGATTGTCAGTGAGCATCAACTCAGTGGTGACAAATGCACAGCTGCTTTCTCCAATCAAGGAAAGATGATTTGTCAAACTGAGGTGTCTTTTCAACATTTGCTTTCTCTCTCAAATCAAAGAGAGGCATCTTTGAAGCTTCTCCTACAAGAGACGCAGTATACAGGCAAAACTGACCCACATTCTCTGTCAGGAAAATTACAAATAATAGAGCCAAGCTAGACCATAGATGTATTTTTTTCTAGTCAGATGCACCTCTAATGCATACAACAATCAAGTATGGATGCATGATGGCATTTATCTTCTTTCTAAAAAAATTCTGGTGACACTAGAGAATATTTTTTGTAATATTCTAATATCCAAACCATTATGGCACAAAGTTAATAATGAAACACTTTCCACAACTCAGCTCAGATACATGTGTGTTGCATGAGCGTCTCTGATTGTATTTTTATTTGCACGTGTTTTACAAAACACACATTTTTCAGCCATTTATTATGTTTGTGTATGGGTCTTTTTGAGCCTGTATGAGGCTCTGTATGAGATTTTGTTGGTGGTGAATGCACTTCACTACCCTTGTTTTACAGTCCCTGAGCCCCTTGTTAACTTTGTTCCTTTTATGTTCTTTTACATGTAGCTGCTTGCAACACTTGTTTCAAGATTTCTAGCACCCCAGTAAAAACAGGTCTATATATGTAACAGATGCACAGGTGCTGCTCAAGACAAATAGGCTAGGTGTGATGGACTGTCATTGGATTTCTCACAATCTTATTTTCACTAGCTTGGGTGATGCACACTGGCTAGCAGGGCTACCAATGCACTTGGCTAGAGAGAAACAGATTCCACGTTCAGTGACAGCTTGACAAAATCACTATCACACACTTTAGGAAAATGCAAGACCGAAGAAATGCACCTAGATAAACACAGCAACTCAGATATTGTAAGAAAATACCTTTAACAAGTTCTTGAGCTAGCAAATATTCTCACATGTTTTATATTAGGATCACTATGCTAGCACTAACCACAGCACAGCTGGAAATATGATGGTTGTTGAACACCAAATTTTCCCAATATATCACTGTTATAGAAACACCTGTGCTAAATAATTCCACGCTCAACCACTGGCAATACAACTCCAATAAACCCTGGAGTTGTCTGACTTGTTATAACCCAGGGAAGGATTATAGCCCTGGTGGCAGGCAGGCTGGAGGCTTTATGGAAGACAGGTTCCTGATCTCAGGCTGGCTTTTCATTGTAGCTCTTCTGCAGCACACCATTGCACTTTATTGTCACTTCAGTCTGAGTCTTTTCTTTAAAATAGCAATGCCATGGGGTCCATTTGGAGGTCTGGTTAGTGGTCATGAATATTGTAAATTTTTTGTGTGTGTTGCTACACTGAAATACACATACTACAGCCAATGGAAGACCACCAATAAGTCCTGCTCAGCACAAGGTGAAGGACTGATGGGTGGCAGAACTGTATTCCACACCTGTTAGTCCAAAATCTCACTTTGAGATGGTGACAGCAGCCAAAGACACTCCTGATGCCTACAAATTCAGATGGAAAACAGAGACTGGTCAGGGCTAGTCAGGGTTGTTTTGCTTGGAACTGATACTTATGGGCATCAGTTATTTCATGTAATGGGAAACAAATTGTCTTTCAATGGACAACTACTTGATTTACTTATGCTTAAAGCTGCCCGAACTTGTTCAACTGAACTGTTATCATTACCTTTTTTGATGTGCTTTTTCAACACAGTAAAGAAAGTCAGACATTGCTCTCTTTCATATATTTTGTTTGTATGCTAATCTCATCATTAGAGTAAGTATCACACCAGAAGACAGTAAAAGTTTTCCTGCTGAAATGGTGAAGGGATTTGTATCTGACTTTTCTGTGTTTTGCCAGCTGCATAGCCATTAACCCTGTGCAGAGTGAGTGTGAGCATCATACAGACTGGGATGGCAGCCACTCAACCCCTTAAAAAAACAGCAAACCTCTTCATGAGGTACAGGTTTGGAGAAAGGAGGTCTGTAAGAAATTTTTTTCCCAAGAAGAAACCATTACTAATGATCCAGATGATCTGGAATCAGACCTGTAGAGCTGAGCATGTCAGAAGAAACGGAAGACATTAACATTCCCCTTCTGGCCAGATCTCAGCTTTAGTATTTTACATGAATAACTGTAGTATTTGACTTGGGGAGGATACAATACCACAAATTGCTGCATTACATCAGTTAATGGCTTGTTTATGCCCATTACCTGCTTCTCCCCAGCCTATGTATCTTCAACAAACAGAGTAACAAAGGCCAAAAATCTTTGCCAATGTTTGGATTTGCAAACTCAACTCAAACTACCTGTGGGTCTGATCTGGTCATTCTGAAAATACTACTATTAATAAATATTAATCAAGTATCAATTCTGATTGTGTCAGAAGTTGGTGTAAACCACCTTACATTTTTTCTTTGAAAGTGCAACTGTTTTTGTCCACTTTTCAACAGACTTTAGAGGGCCCGAAGCAAGAGCTATGGAAATTTCAAGGCATACCTCCCCAAACCAAAGCAGGAACAGCGTGTAACTGTATTTACTGGTTACCCACTTACCATCACAGTGTCTATTGTGTACTCAAACACTGTAATGAGGCTACAAGGAACTAACACATCCTCACCCACTGTCCCACTGACTTCTGGGGGACTGAAACGCTCAGCTGGGGTGGGCAACTGTACCTGACTTCGAACTTGATCCAAACCTTAGTACCCACCTTCACCGTTTCCTCCTAGATAAGAAAATCATTGAATACCCTGACTTGGAAGGGATTCTCAAGGATCAAGTCCAAATCAGGGCTCTGCACAGGAGAACCCTAGGCAGTTCACAGGGGAACCCTCTGCACGAGACAACACAGCAGACAGCCCTGTTCAAAGCCCAGCTTGTGTTACCACTTATCTACTGACTCATGCTTGATGAACTGCCAGTCTTTACAAAACCAAGATTGAAAAAGGGGTTTTAAGCCCTTTTATACATCCCCATGGAGGCATGGTAAGCTAGCTGTCATAACACACATCCACTTCCATCATCACTGACTCCCACAAGTGAGTATTTCAGAGGGAGATGCAACGTGATATAGGCAGCACTGCTAATTTTCTCAGGAATAATATTTAACAGAAAACAGTATTAGCCTAACTTTTAGCCCAAATATTTCAAATTTTGAATGACTTGGTAACACCCTGCCAGCTAAAAGAGACACTCCTAGTCAGTCACACAGCAGGCCTGGCCTGGCAATTAACTGCAAAGCCTCACAGCTGTTCAGAACCTGTGAACACTTTCAGCAGAAAGAGTCACTTCCTAAATCCAGCAGAACCACACCCAACAGCAACAATTATTCTATCTCAGAACTGCTCTGTGGTGCTGAGGTAGCACCCAGTCTTGCAGACTCTCAGCTGGCTACAACAAAAAACTGTGACTGAATTTGTGATACACTGAGATTCACCTATAATTAAGTGCAGCAATGAAGCCAGAATTTGTGAAATTGTAAACACAAAAGATGAGACTCAGAAGCCACATTATTCATTTAAGAGTGCTGAAGGATCTGGCCCTTGCACTAAAAAGGTAAAAAAGAATGCAAGTTTGGTACAGTGACATTTTTAATGCCTGTTACTTCACAATGCACAAGGTCAGCTGACAGATGGTTTTATACCGTTCTTGATTTTCAATATTAAAATATGACGGAAGTCACTGTTCTAAATTAGTCTGATAAGCAAATTAATTTCAAATTAGTTTTCAATGGTTTGGTGATGCCTTCTTAGACTCTGAACTCATGTCATTATGTCATCTAATTTAATATGAAGTTCTGAGAACCACGCATTGGCAGCAGCCCTAGCTACAAATCAAAGCTTCTTACTCAGAGAGATCAGGGTTATGACATCATACCAAGGCACTGGTGGAAGACAATGGTCCTTCTGTGTGTGTCTGAATCTGGGAGAAATATTTCAGCCAATTCTGCAAGCCCACATTTAAATGAAAGCCCTTTCTAGCAGGTAAAAAGTTAATATATCAAACCTAGAAGAAAAATAATAAATCATGCACATTCAGTAAAAGGAGTCAGAAAGTACTCAGATATAAACTATACATATTTTTTGACAATTTTAACAAGTGTGTGTTTGCTTTTACACTTCAGCAATCCGGATGGGTTTTTAATTTTTTTTTTTATTTTATTTTTTGGGGGGAGGAATGTTATTAAAATATGTGAACTGAAAAAATAAAATCTTACCAATTAAGCAGATGTTTATCCTGATTAACATTTAACTATCAAATTCCCAATTCCATGTAGTATTATCAGTGTAGACATTTATGGCACTAAAATATATTTATTTTATCCGTAAGTTTGATTGAGCTTATCCAACAAAATAGCTTCCTTTCATGGTGCAGACTATGATGTAGTTCCCTGGCACCTGCACACAGATTTTAGTTAAGAGTACGAAAATCAAAACACTACCTTTTTCATCATGTGCACACACACATTTCTTCAACTTCTGGACTAAATATCTGGCAATTGGTAAGAATTTGGGATGGGACTTTCAAAGAGAGCTGAGGAGTTAGCTGTCTAAATCTCCATTACTGAGTTGAGCTCTGAAAGGCCGTTTGTGCCTTTGAAATCCTCCCCTGTCAGTCAGTTTTGATACTGGCAGCACACCTTCAGAAGACATTGCACTGGTGACCCCAGTTCCTGTCACTGCTTTGCTGCTGGGTGACCAAAGACTAATTAGGGATGTGGACACATCTCCATGGATTTGTGCAAAGACAAAATGCTGGCTGCTGCAGCAGCACTGGCCAGATCCAGCATACTTGAGGCCTCACCCCTTGTTCTGACTGCGGAGCAGCTGGTGCTGGGGAGAGGCAAGGGACTGGCTGCCCTCACAAAACACAATCCCTGCTTCATGGATTGTGTCAGAGTCCTGTTGTCAGAGTCCTGTTCTCATTTATGACAATCACAAAGTTCAACATGGCTGAGCAGAACTTTCTGAAATGCCCTGCCAACGTACATGCAGCAATGGCAACCTCAGCAACATGGGATGAGCACTCAGTCCCAGGGATCTTGTGAGACAGTCAACTACAGGGACCTGTGCAGATGCTGTCTGTGAACTTGGCGTTTCCCCCAGGCACCTATTAAGCCAAAACACTTTTAAAGGTCAAGCTGCTATCAAGCCTTTGCTTTTAGTTACTAAATCCAGTGCACGGTGACTCAGACACAAAGGAAGCCTCCTGCCATCAAGACACTGCAGGGAGCACATGGGTGTGTGCAACTTTTATCTGCACAAGTATCTCTCTTACTTGTACACTACTACTGGGGCTACTCATCAGGAGGGCTAACTCTAAAACATGCCTGCCTGCCTGCCAGCCCTTTTCGGATTTTGTGTATGGATTTTTACAGGTTCAGATGAATATGTACAGTTTTATACAAGAATGGCTCGGGGAGATGGAAACCTTGTGCATACACCTCACCACATAATCTCGGACAGTGACATTATCTGATTTGGAAGTGCTTTCCAGCTAACTCATTTGCTAAATGCTTTTCAACAGCTGTTAATCTATTAGGTTATTCTACACATATTTATGAGACAGAAGATTATATACAGTAGCTTGTTGCATACCCTGCTAAATCAGGTGGGGAGAACTAGAAGGTAGGTGGAGGGCATTTTGGGTTGTGCTAGTACAGAAAATTATGCATTAGCTTTCTTTCAAAAGAAAGAGATAAAAATTCTTAAAAGTTACAATTTTTCACCAGAACAATTTGTTCAATCCTACGCTGTTGAATAGGAAAATCAAGTCCTGGGATATGCCCACTTGGGCTGCTCTACTGCTGCTTCCAGAGCATGGTGCAGCACCTGGCTCCACTGCTGCCTTCAACTGGACGTTTAACTGTGCACAACACCCACTCTGCACCGGCCAAAGCTTTCTATGTCACCTCTGTCAGATGTTAAAATCCACTGGGCTGAGGTCTGTTTTGATGATGCTACACAACATTACACCACCAGTGCTGACTTTATCCCTGCTTGCACTGGAAAGCAAGGCAAGGAGTCCTCAAAATGTTCATGCAGAGGAGTTCAATGACCAAAACTACAGGCTGGGTTTTTTTACAGCTGAAGGGGAATATTTGAAAATTGAGATACTGAGAAAATATAATTTTATACACTGGAAGTTAACTGCTAGGGGTGATCATTGCTGATGGTCAGACACAGCCAGGAGCTTCTACAGAGCACTTGTCCACCCCTGCCTTTCACAGGGCAATCACACAGGTGATGCTTTTTCCTGGCCTTCCAGGTGAAGATGGAGCACCACAGAGAGGCAGTGTTCCTCACATGCCTCTCCACACAGATCAAGACAGACTCTGTGTGCAGGTCAGATGCAGCTGGCTGGGCTCTGTCTGACTGCTGAAAATGGATGTCACCTGGATAAAGTGTGGGCAATGCACGAAGTGTGGGCAGCTCCAGTGGGCACCCGGCACCTGAGGATGTAATGCTAGTGAGTGCAACACGAGCCTCCTCTGCTCCTCCACAGACCTTCCATGGCTCCTGGATGGGAGTGGAGGGGCTGATACACCCAGAGATGATGAACTTTGTGATTGTCATAAATGAGAACAGGACTCTGACAAAACCTCACCTGCTTTTAGTTACTCTGCTAAATGTCAAAATTACCAATCAGCCACTGAGTAGCCAAAACTGTGTCAGTGTATAGTGTAAAAATGAGTAACTGTGATTCCTATTTTCACCTAAAATAAAAGTCCTCTGGGGCCAACCATTAACCCAATCCCCTCTGTTGACCTGTCCTGCCATGTGCTGGCTTTGCAGCAGTCCACATGCTCCTGGGGATGAAAACACCTCCAGCTGGTCTGAGGCTCCAGGCCTGACTCAGCCACGCTCCGTCCCCTTGTTGAGGCACTGCTGAGGTTGTATTGCACCAGCCACAGGTTATGGTCCCTGCACGACACAGGCCCTGCATTGGCCCTGCTCCCCCAGCAGCCCCCAAGCCACCATCGTTTGCATAAAGGACTAGGCTGATAATCTTGCCAACCTCAAGCAGGAAACTTCAACAAATACCGAGAGGTGAGAGGTGTCAGGAGATAATCAGCACAAGCCACATGCTGTGTCACATCAGAGTGGCAACACTGTGCATCCTCATTTCTGCTAAGGGGCTGATGTCATCTTTGAACTTAGGGAGTGAGGTGTGGGTGGAAGGGCTGAGGTGAAACAGAGGCATGGCTGCTCAATGCAGCCATAAGCAAAGTGTTGCTGCACCCATCTGTATGGTGGGCAGGGGATAATTTTAGAGCAGAGGCAGTAAGTCAGGAGAATGCTGACAACAATATGCTGTGGGCAGCACACACCCTTTCCAGATGTACACCAAGGGGTGGTCCTGCAAGGAGTGGGGAGTTGGACTTAATGATCCTTATGGGTCCCTTCCAACTTGAGATATCCTACGATTCTATTCTACAATGTTAAGAGCTTCACTTCTGCGCTGCTGGGCTGTAAACTACAACACTGAGGCACATCTAGTCACCACAGGCAGGCTCTCAGCACAGCCACACACCCACAGATTCAAAGGACTTCCACCAAGTCACTGTGGCCAGGTTTTCAGAGAAGCGCAACATCTTGAAGACTTGTGCAGATGACTGCAGGGAGGCAAAGGAGCTGCAGAAAAGCTCTATCTGTGAGTGAAGGCTGTGCAGTTGGAAATCTGACCCTGTGGGTAGCGAAACTCATCTCAAAGTAAAAGTTACCCAGAATATCAACACCATTTTAATAAATACCAGAAGCAATTACATGATCTTTTAATAATGCTTTGACAATTACGAAGCCTGACAGAAACAGAAACTGGAAATACTTTATCATCAACTCTTTGCAAAAGCGTATTTTTCATTCCAGTAGAAGAAAACATCAACTCTCCTTTTTCCTTTTTATTAAATATTTCCTGGACAAACTAGCCTGTCTTTAGTTAGTCAAATATCACTACTTTATAAATAAAATTCAAAGAAAAACTTTCCTGTGTTCAACATTCTTGATATCAATACTTGTTGGATAACAGAAAACATAGAGAGTACTCACTCCTATCTGCAAAAATAAGTTCTTGATCACATTTCCTCTATTTTTTTGTACCTACTTAAAAGAAATCTAAACAGACAGAAATCTAATCCTTATCATTCATTGTTTAAAGTCTTCTGAGCAGGAGAAGTCCTTCAGCTTTCTTAGATGAAAACACAGGATTTAGAATCCCAGCATACACGCCTGTGTTCTTCTTCAGATACTCCGGGTTAGTTTAACCCTGAAACGTGGTTTTCCAAACTGTTCTGCCACACGTAATGGAGCTGCAGAGCCCCCTGCATGGAGCCACAGCAGTGGAGGCACTTTAAAAGCTGAACATCCAAAGGCTCTGCTCAGAATCCCGACTGCAGTGTCTGGTCCAGAGCCTTTCTCCTCAAATTTTGATGGGATGTGGCAATGCAAAATGCATCAGTACTTACCATATGAGCTGCAGGAATTCACCTGTGCCAAAATGGTATGGAAACTACTTATATTTCTGTGCCAGGCATGTCTGTGGAGGAGTCTCCAAGGGCCTACAAGCCTGCAGGCTCCAGGACAAAACTGACATGCAATTGCTCAGTTATATGGATCATTGAAATAACACTAAAAAAATGACATTACAGTCATTTCTGTACAATATAAGCTAATACAGCATTCAGGAGTTGCTCAAATTCAGCAGAACAGTAAATCAAAATTTCAATTAAAAGTGGATTATGAGTACTTAGGTTTACAGTCTATCCCAAGGCAAAGACTTAAGCAAGCCCATTGTCAAGATCTTGGCTCCTTTTGCAAAGCATCTACTTTCTGTTTTGCTTTGTTATTTAAACTTTTCATTTACAGAGCAGTAAGATTTTAATTTTTACAGCAGTTTTTTTTTATTTTTGAAGCAGAAACTCATCTTCACCAAGTAAGTCCCTGCTCTGCCAAACACTTGATCTAACAGAGGGAAGGTACAATCCTGCCACATCTCTGCAGCACGGGAGAAGCCCTGAGATGGCGAAATAACACTGCTGGAGATGGCAGCTTGTGCTGGCTGCATGTCACAGAGCTGAACTCCATGGAGATGCTATAGGACCATCCATGGGAGGTGGGATGAGTGAGGTCACGTGTCCCTGGATCCACTGGCTGTTTTCCCCTAGGGAATGAGGAGAAATAGGAGCTACAGGAAAAACCCCCTACAGCCCCACAGTGGGGGTGGGAGCTGCACAGCGAGCCCATGGCTCTCCCACTGCTCTGCATGTGCCCACACCCACCCCAGGAGCACAGCCAGGAGGTTCACATAACATTCAGGCTTTAGTCCACATTTGGTATTTTGCTTTGGCACAGTCCAGTTGAGCTGTAAAATATATGTCTGATGTGCATCACGGAGCTTTTAAAAGCTCCTTCACACAGAAATACCTGCAAAACTACAGTAGGCACTGAAATGCAGCATTTGATTAGTCCTAAAGCACAGAAGATTAAGAAGCAGTTTACAGGATACTGTCTCATTTGTGTAAAACCACATCTTACACTTCATGATCACTCTGACATTCGCTTGTCAAAACCCTCCACCTTCTCTGTTTGTGGGATTTGTTTAAACAACAAACACAGTGTTACCTGGGCCAAAATCATGCTTATCTCATCTGCATTTTTTTACATTGATCACCCAGTGGTTCTTGACTTAGGTAATTTTTTTCTGCATGAGCTAAACTTTGGTTTTCTACAATGGCTTGAAGCAGTAAAAGAATGTTGTGACTGAAATCAAATGAAGCCTAAAATGACTCCTAGAAATACAGCAGCATGAATGACTGATTCAATCACTGTACGTGGTTTCTAAATACACAGCAGAGGTGATTGTATCTATCTTTGAAAGGCATGATAGCAAAAAATACCAGCCACAGAAGGGCAAAACCTTATGGCTGTAACACAGGCATTACAACACATGCTTATTAAAAACATACTATACTATTAATTCTGATGATTGCAGAAGCACATTCACTTTTACCACTGCTATGGGTGAGGCTGCAAAGAATGCAATGTGTTTTTCAATTACCTACATGCACATATACATATGTATTAAGAGAATGTGAATGGAGAACCAAATAGGAATGGAAAGAATATTTACTAGGAATACTGCTTTCCTTTATCCTACCCTGCTGTTACATTTTTTCTTTCAGGTTTCCTCACACAGAAATGAAAAGATTTCACTTGAATTTAAATTGGTACAGCAGACTAAACAAGATTCCTAATGTTTTCAACAATTACCATAATTAAAGATGCCTTTGCAGAATAAAGCCTAGGCTGGTTTCCTGTTGTCACTAAGTCTGCTGTCACTAGTATGTATTCTCATCTCTTTGCATCAAATGTTCCAAACACAGAATAGTGACAGCATAAACCAACTCTGCAGGAGTGCACACTATTCCCAGGGTTTAGAATACAATGGTAAAAAAAGGCCTATGTAAAGGCTGGAGGGAAGATGCTGCCTAATAAACAGCAGCTAAGAAGAGGCCTGAATCTGAAATATTTATGAGGGTAACTTGGGTGACAAGGCAATACCTGATTGCCTCTACAACTGATTTTTGTTGCTGAAAAGTGTTGTGGAAGAGAATAACAACTCTTTTTCTTTCCAATTTAAGAGATGAACAGTTTTTAAATGTACAGACATCCCCACTGGGAATGAAGTTTGCATAAGTAGGCTGATTCAGTGAAGCACAGCTACACAGAACATATGCAATAAGCACTCCGTTGCCAGGTCAGGTTTCCTGTATTTTTAATTTAAGTCCCAATAAAAGTGCATGCATGCTAACTGGGTGAAATTGCAAATGTGTATTTTATGGGATTTCACTTACAAAATGTTAGCATGTCTCTTCAAGTCATGTGATGTGACTTGAATATTGCTTTGTTGGTATTTCCCACAGAAGGATTATTTTCACTTGGAAAGAAAAGCAAAGCTTCATATTTTTTTTCTAATTCCTTTTGTTCCCAAACAACAACAACAATTGCTTTCTTTTCCTACTTTCCCCCAAAGAGTGCTCTTAGTAAAAAAGGCCATTTCAAATATTAATTAAAAAAAACCCCTAAATTTACTAGCTATTAAAATCTTCATACAAGCCTGCTTGGAATTCAGCTACCATGAGTGACTTTATTGTCACTTCACAGCTACCAATATAAGCTCAAAAAAAAAAAATGGTCACACATTTCTGAACATTTCACATCCATGAAGCATTTTACATGGAGCACTCTGATCTCTACCCATGTTGTCCATCTCAGTTTTCACCCCGTGCAAGGCAGCAAGATGCGAGATGACTGCAAGGGGAATCCACACACCACCTCTAGCTCAGAGCCCAGCATGCTTAAAATACTGTGGTGTGAATTTAGAAATGTTATTTGAATGCAATTTACCCTCTGGGGTTAGAAAGTCAGTCCAAGGGTTGACCATAGCTTAGCAGAGAGCTCAGTGCCTTCACAAACGTCTGAGTTTGTGCTGTGGCTCTTCAGCTCCCAAAAGCAGAAGTCCTTGTTTCAACAGGTCTCTGCCACTGATGCAAATGGAAACAATCTGCATTGTCTCTTTTGTGGGCAGCAGAGACAAAAGCAGCTCTCCTGGACTTATTCTCACTCTCATAGCACCAGGTATATTTCCAAAATATTCGAATTACTAAAGAATTATTAGAACCATGTATGATCATTATCTCACTTTTACTAGCAGAGATAAGGAATTTGTTTTGTTACCATTAGCAGGAAGATAGGTGAAAAGCTGGTACTGGCTCCTCTTTCTTTTCCCGTTGCAGACATAGAAGTTGACCTGAACAGGGCTGGTAATTCTCTGATTGCGGAAAGGTGGTATCTCAACCAACAATGAATTCTGCAAAAGCAACAAATCAGAAAGTCAAGGCACAACTTAGGCAGTCTAGCTGTACAATAGTATTGAAAAGTTAAGCCCAAGAAGGAAGAGGAACACTCTCTGAAGGGAAACTGGTGGGCTTTGTGGGCAAGGACGGCTTCCCACCAACCCCAGCGTCCTTGCCAAGGACTCTAGAAGTAGGGAAATTATTTTAGCATGGCTAAGATCTTTACAAAATCACTAGTGCTCCCTTCTTCCCTTTGGACAGCAAATATGATACTGCATATGGACAAGGCTCTATCCAGCTTGCCTCTGTCAAGAATCTGGGACCACAATCAAATTGTGGTTTCCAACTCAGCAGGAGAAAGCACAACGCCTCGGTTGGCAGGTCATCCCTGATGTATCTGAACCTAACAGTATTTCCTTTGAAAGGCATCAGGACAGAATTACTCAAATAGTTCAATTTTCCACAGTGAAATATATTTTTATATAACAATCCAGGGAGTTCTAAGCATGCTAGCTTCTTTGCATGGCAGAGTCACTGCTGCAAGCACATCTAGTGCAACATGAAAAAGCTGGTGAATGTGTAGATGCTCTTCCACTGCCAGAAACCAAATACTCCAGCACGGGGCTAAGGAATGACTTAGCTTCTAGGGCATCAGCTCAGACATATATATATGCACAGTGAATCTGCTATGACCATCAAAACCTCCCTTGGCGCTTTTTGAAAGAGTAATGGGGAATTCTCTTTGCATTTGGCCTGAATTCAGCTGAGATCTTTAAATTGTTTGCCGCAGTTTTGCAAGTATTGCATATTCCTGCAGACGTGGAATAGTGGACGTACATCCCACTTGGAGTCATGGCTGAGAGAGCCACACTTCTCCAATGTGGATCTCCTGTGAGGGGACTCATGTTTCTCCTGCTGAAGATAGAGGAAAGCCAAGGAAAATGATCAGAAATTGCTTTGGGAGCAGCGGAAAGAACTGACCCAGCAAGACAAAAAGACGAGCAGATGGAACTGGCCCATCCCGGACAATGAAAAAATATTTTCCAAATGGTCTCTCCTACTTTTGGGATAGCTTCCAGCAAAGGCTTTTTTACCCCATGCTCACGTTAAAGAAAGATTTCCAGGAGGGTAGGCCTAAGTACTTGTTCTGTTTCAGTGCCAAAGCCTTGGAAATCCCTCTTTAGTAACAATGCTGGAGAAGGCAATATATATTTTTCATCTTGATGTTAAAATATTTAAGGCAGACTTACTGGCTTGCACATTTCTTTGTCGGTTTTGGCTTCCATTTCCCACACATGGTGACCATCTAAAAGACAAAAGAAAAAGATATCTAGTTCTTTCCTTTCTTCCTTTCCCAAGCCAAGAAAGGAACAACTTTCACAAAAACAATCTCTTTGAAGGGGCACTGCATATGGGAAAAGGAGCTCTCACAACGCATTGCACAAAGCGTTGCCCAACTTAGAGACCATCTGGGTCACCTGTGACAGGAACCCCTTCAGCTTTTCTGAAGGGAAGAACCACAATTCAGAGTGCATAATATCATGATGGGGGGAGCCACTGGGAGTTTGCTCTGCCACTAGACTGGACAAAATATGCAATTGTTCTACATCTCAATTTGCTGAACTTTCAGACCACAATACTTCTACTTATTACACCTTTTGAACACTACCTAAGCTCTAAGTCATATTCAATATTAATACTAAACAATACAAAAAGAAAGGTAGCATTAAGGAAGCTACTCAGCCATGCAGGATTTCATTTTAATATACTCCTAGGCTGGCTTGTCATAATTCTGCTACTTGGGTCAAAAGGCAAGGCCACAGGCTTGGAAACACAGCTTTAGACTCCATTTTGAAGTTGGTCTTGTTCAGCTACAGTAGTCCCACTTCTGGAGCTGCTTTTAGTGGTGTGTTGGGTCCTCCAAATCTACCAAATTTCTGTTTTCCAGCAAACACAGATTTAAGCCACAACTATAACTTTTTCTGGGAACGTGTCTTTTGAAAGAAACTGGCTTTGTCTGGTCATTTTTCCTGCACATTACTGATACAGAAATCACTGGAAAACAAGGTGGGCTTTAATTTCCTTGCATCTTGAGACCTCAATAGGAAAGAAACACGAAAACTAATACAGAATGTAAGGTTTCCATTCTGCAGACCTAGAAAAACACAAATGAAAGGCCATAAGCAGACTGGATAAGCTGGATAAGCTGGACGGTGGAGACACATGCAGCTTCACAAGTCCCACCACTGTCAGATGTTACTGAAACGAAGGGGAAACGGAAACTTACGTCATCTCTTTTGTACATTTATTGCAGCACTGGGACATGCAAATGCAAATATTAGTTATTTTGAAATTCATCTCATGGATGTGGGCTTGCCTTAGAAAAACAGCCCTCTGAAAGGTAAAAGAGTGAATGGTACTTTTTCTTTTCTCTCCGCTTTCATGGCCAGGATGGAGGTGACGCATTTAGAACTGCCTGATTTATTACAAATGTCTGTAAATAATATTTTTGTGTACAGCTGTCCTACTGTGAAAGGAATGCTGCTGAGGGACTATCCCTGGCGATTGTTTTAATATCCAAAACCCCTTTCTCTTAAATGTATGGAAAGAAGTACAACATGAAGGCTGCAGCACAAATTCCACAGTGAATTTGGCAGGTCTTCCCATAGGAAAACAATTAGCAGATCTACCCTCAGTTTCTTCCTACATTTTAACTTGTGATGCTGGAAGAGGAATCCCTTTAATTGGTACTGCCACATTCAGCTGCAGGGAGAGCAGGAGCAGCCAGACTTGAGAGTCTCAGTGCTTGAGACTCCTTAGCAATGCCTTTGGAGAGTGCCAGAATTGAAGTAGGCTCCTTGGGAGGACTGGTGATCACTTCACAATTTATCCAACAGATGCTTCCCCTGGGCTGTCAGTAGAAAACCCTGACCAAAATTCAGCAAGCCAGGACACATTCCCTGTCTGGGAGAAGCCTCCTTTATCTCCAGCCTTTGTAGCACTCCCTCCCTGCCCCTAATTAGTCCAATCAGCTACAAAAGAAACGCAACGCTGTGACACTATCGCACTATCGCACATTTTGTGAAGTGTAATAACTTCTGCTTTGGAAGGGGTTTGCTGGGCCATTTTTTTAAAAAACCTACAGACATCCAGACTAGTAGTTAACATGTGTTCAATTTGCCTTTGTAAATGGATTACCAGAAGTTCAGTTTTTTTGCTATGTTTAATTTGTGCTTTGCAAGAGGAATGATCTGATTCAGGTTTCTGGTTTTTATTTCCTGCCGATACTTCAGGAAAATTCAAAATGACTCCATCTCCAGCTATTCTTTCAATTATTTCATGCAGCACTCCCTTTATGCATTTTTAAAATTTTTATGATGACAAAAGGAGTTTGTTCAGAAATATTTTAGATGCTGTAATCCAAACTATTAGAAAAATAAAAAAATCCAGAGCCGTGGCTTGTCTTTGGAAGCTAGGAAGAACAATACGGGTTTTGCTCCAAGAAATTCCCACGGGACTGTCCAGACCATCGGCAACCAAGGGGAAAGGGAAGAGAAGGAAGAAGTAGGGAATAGACAACCCATTAACAGCTAGTGACATTTCATTAAAAAAAAACACAGGGAGCAAAAGTTGTTATGAAGCAAGAGACCAAAAAAAAAAAAAAAAGAAAAAGAAAGAAAGACAATTCCTCATATTACGTCTGGTGAACCAAGAGGGAAATCTCAACGCCCACGGACTGGGACCAGCTCCAGGAGGGAAACCTTAGACCACTACGTCAACCTTTTACAGTAAACATGTTTTGCAGGTTTAAACAGTTCAGCTGAAATTAAAAAAAGAAAAAAGTAAAATAAAAGGAATAATGGCTTTGGAATGGTTTGGGAGCCCTAAGCCTCAAGATAGTCCATCTGTGCCGGAGCAAATGGCTTTGCCCTAGTGCCCATCCGCCAGGGAGCCTGGCGAGCAGGCGGGATGCCGCCTCCTGTCAGCGTGTGCTGGAGGAGTGAGGGCTGCTCGCCCACAAAAGTTTCCATTGTACGCCTGCCACATCTGCAGCAACGCGCCTGGTCTGGGCCCGAGGCAACTCCCTCCTGGCCGCCAGCCAACCCAAGTACACCAAAGCAATTTATACCTTTCCAAAATGCAAATAATTCAAATTACAGACATAACACAAAGCTGAAGCAGACACATTTCAGGCATTCCCGTTAAAGTTTGCTCTCTGGAATTACCATTCCCAAATGGGCAGTTGTTATACAGGGAGGGGGGGGCGATGGAGTCAGGAGAGGAAGGAGAGGAGGAGGCACGAAGGAAAATGGAGAAAACGTCTTTTCCAAAGGTCTTATTTCATTCCCTTTCATTTCACTATTTACTTTTACGAAGTAATAAGAAGTGTCTTCTCCAAACCAAATGCCTGGCTTTGTTTTGGCGTTTTTAAGATTTATAGTGCAATATTTTCAAGAGAAAGACAGTTCTTTATATAGCTAAAAAGTTGGGTCAAGGTATTATACTGATTTCTTTCATTTTGTGAGGGGCTTTTTTACCAAATGGACATAAACCCAAAACATCCATGCACAGAACGGCAGGGCAGAAGCCCTGCAGATTCCCTGGTAGAGTGCCCTGCTCCCTCACTGCCAGCAGAACAGCCATTAACCCGACAGAGCCACGGCTTCAAGGAGGAACCACGCATGGGCTGGATGAATGATCCTCAAACCCCTCCTCCTCCAAAGAGACAGTGGCAGTGCTGGGGAAGGAGAAGCTGCTCTCACCCGCTCTGCACAGGCTGGAGGCTGTGCTGACAGGTGGCCATCAGCACTACTACCAGCTAAGACACCAGGTTGGTCAGGAAGCCTGACATTTACAGACCCATCCCTGTTATTTATAGCCATCCCTGCTTCACCACCATCCGCTTCTGCCTCGTTTTCTTCGTCGCTGTGAAACTCGAAGCACCTGGGATTGCTAATGATGAAAATGCTGTGAACCCACATGTTATGAGGGTGGATTTTCAGCTCTGCAAGGCATAAACACCCTGTTTTAACATGGGGTAGCCGAACAGTGAATGGGCCTTTGTAGCCTGCTCTTATCGGCTGCTCGCTCCAGCGTTGAAGGAAACTGCGCACAAGTCCAGAAGTAAAAATACTCTAATTCATCAGGGAATTCCCTGCAGTATGAGTCACCAAGCGGCTTCCCCACCACACCCAGCTACAAGATTTCCACATAAAAAAGCACTGTAAAGGTCTGTTTTAACACAGAAGCAGGGCTGAAAAGTAGTTGTGTAAATCTAGCAGATTCAGTTATTCACCCATAGAGCCTTGCAGACCATGGCATACAAATTTTCCTCATGGAAGAGCAACACAAAGAGCTGTAAAAACTTTCCAGAGACATTTTTGTAGCATCTTCCCCACATCACTGCCCATCCAGAGAGATCCTCTGGGGTTTCTAGGGCTGGATTTACCTTTGTGTCTCAGGGAACTCCAACCATAGTGTCAGAGGTTCGCAAGCTCAAAACAATCAAACCACCATCTTAACTTTCCAAAACGATGGATTGCAGAAAGGGGGGAAGAATATACAAATGCAAAAAACCCTAAGCTTGGAAACTCAGGAGGGTATAACATCTGGCAACCACTTAAATCTTGCCTCTATGAAATGGGCATAATGGGAACATTCAGATATATTTAAGTGATTCCACTCTACTACAGGAGATTTAAAAAGTCTATAATATTTAGTGGATCTGTGTTCACTTGAGATATGAGAAGAATAGACATTATCTAGGATTTCACTGCCTATACACAGGGTACATTTTATATTCTTCCAGTCTGTGCTTCAACACAGTTTGACTGCACTGGCTGCACTGTAAGTCTGTATTTGAATTCATATATTCCAAGTAAAATGGTGAAACAAGCCCTACCCTCCCAAAGGAACCCACTACTTGATTAATGTGTTGCGAGATTACCCTGAACAATAATTCCTATGTTACAGCCCAGATTACTTTAACATGTCCACAATAGGCAGGGCACAGATGAAATGCAGAGTCACTTTGAGGTGCTCTGCAAAGGCTGTCTGCCCTCTTATTTGGCTCTAACAATGCATATTTAAATCACTGAGGAACTAAGAACTTGAAAGCTTTCAACTTGCACTGCTACCCTTCTCCCCTGGTGAGTGCCCTCATGACACTGAGAGGACTGATCTATGAAGACGTTCAGAAGGAGTGGATGGGTTTCTGTGCAAAGAAGAGGATGAAGACCATGGCAAAGTCTCATCATTCAGACTTAAGAGTTATCCAGTTCTCTGCAGAGATGCCATCAGCTTCCAGGGGAAGGGCAAGTTGGACTGGCAATGAAAGAGGCAAGGAGGAAGCTCTGTTGCTTGGAGGACAGCACTCCCCAGGGCAGTCTGGGCATGACCCACTGGCACTGTCTCACCAGCTGGCACTTATGGGTTGGCATGGGTGTACTGCTGCCAGATTTTGCAGGGGCAGCAGCCTGCTGAATTTGAGGATACCGCAAGCAGCCAGGGCAGTTTTCTCAGCCAGTCCTACAGCTGTCTTGCTGCAAACAATGTTTCCCCAGCTGGACACCAGCAAGGGAAGGGGATCCCACCAAGTGGGTGGGATTCTATACCTATCCTTATACACTGGTGTACATCTTAAAGACATTTACAAGGGTCAGGCACTAAGGAGGAACTAATACCAGCCAAGCAGTCTGACATGGGATGTACAGGGAAGATGGGGCAAGACAGCAATGAAACATTCAGAAATACGGTGTGTGCTAGTAGAAAGCAAGTATCTGAATTGCAAGTGGCCAGGACCTTTCTTTTGATCTCCTCAGTGGCACTTTGCTCTCCTGAGATCTCAGCTTCTTAGGGACCGGCAAGCGGCGAGATGCCTCCTAGTCCCAGAGCCACCTTCAGAGCAGCTCTACCTCCTGGGGCAGCTCCAGCTGGTGCCATGGCCTGCCTACTGCTCAGCACATTGTCCCTGATTGCCTCTCCAGCCACCCTCATCTCTATTCTTTGCTCTTACACCACTTTTGCTATGAGACCACACAGCTGGTCTGATTTTCATTTACTTTATTTCCCTCTTCCATGCCAGAAAGCCCCCCAGGTCTTCTTCTGCCCTCCTCACAGCCTACTGTCCTGCTACAGAGACTTCCCCACAGCTTTGCTCCCCATCCCTGGTATACCTTCTGGCATACCTCTGTCCATGTGTGGCAGGGCTCGGGCATTACTGACCTATTTTTGTTTCCACATCAAAGGTGCTGTATTTGTTGGTGTCTTCTCATAAGCATTTTTGCAGCATATGTATTTTGTCCACTCCTTCAGCTATACATTTTTGCAGTATTGAGCTGAGTGCCATGTAGACTTAGGTCTGTTTGCCATCAACATGCTACTCTCGAGTTACTTTTTCTCCCTTCTTTACCTTGAATTACAATACGAATGTCATGCAGTGAGCAGGTGTAAAAATCCAGCACAAAATGGATCTTACCGTACTTTGGAGTGAGTGCCAGGCACGTGCTTCCCCTCTGGTTGCTCAGCTGGGTAAGCCAAAAGCTGAGGGACTCACTTTGCCTGAATGGTGAAGCCTTTTTAGCTGCCTTTTACCACAGTCTGTCTAACAGACGCAATTATTCTGAGTTCCAGTGTTTGCAAATGAACTGTAATTTTAGTCCAGGTAATTAAAAAGAGGCAAAGTGCTGACAACTGATGGATCGAGGTTCGTTTTGAGCCAAAACCATTGGAAAGACCTGCCAGATACTATTTTCAGCAGAATGGAAGCTGGTTGTGCAATTTGTGCTCTCTGGCACCTCCCTCTATTCAAATTATCATTGGTCTGAGGGTTTTATTTAATAACTTTAAGTAATTCCAGGTCTAAGACACACAACTTCCAAGTAAAACTGCAGCTTGACATCCCTGAAAAATCTCTCTGGAGCAGGCAGGTCAAGCAAAGCACATTCAGCACAGCCACCCACCAGCAGTCATGACAGCACTTCACTCTGGTTTTGATTACATTCACGTCATCTCCTTGTCTTCACAATTTTACTTTCCTCTGGGAAACTCTAGTAGGCTGAACCTGTGACTGCAGCTGAAGCTGAGTAAAATATTCCTGGTCCATCTTCTTCTGTCTAATCTGTCTCATATTTTCTCAGACTATTGGAGTAACGAGCCTCACAGCCAGTTTAAATCAAGTTCCAGATTTTTCTTCCATGAACAATTATTTTCCTCTACTTCTGTGGTGGATGCCAATACCATCACCTGTACTATAGCTACTTCTAGTTATTTCTCATCTTAAAATGTAAATTTGATCCAACTGCTTTTAAATCTTCATTCTTCATAATTTTTTGAGATACAAACACTTCAACTATATGACCGCAACTTCTCAACTTCCAGAAACTACTCATTATGGCAACTCCTTGAGACATTTTGGCAGATAGTTTTGAAGAGCTTTTTTTTTTTCCATCTCATTGTCCCCCTCATGTCCCTTTTCTTGTTTCTCTTGTCCAAGAAGGTCAGGCTCAATCTTAGAGGTCCCTCCTGCTATAGTTTGGTTTTCTACCCTGACATCAGCATCCCAGCAACAAGGCACACTTTGGAAACAATCTATCTCTCTATTCCTGTCTTAAATGTCATTGTATTTTCTTCCACATTGAAGGTATAATCTGGCTTCCTTAGCAGACCTAAAAGGAACACGCTCCTCTTCCCTCAGCTCTCTCCACATTTCCTGTGCTACCCACCTGAGACACGAAGCAATTCTTAATGATGTCAGGAAAGCAACAAGAGACAAGTTTCATTTTCCAAAAGAGGTAGGCATTCCCTATAAAAACAAACAACTTTGAAGGCATCCCCTTGTACCGGTTTACATAGCAAGGTCTAGCTAGTGGCTTTGCTGGAGGGGTGGAGAAGATTCCAGAAGCTGCCCCCACGTCTGACAGAACCAGTTCCTGATGGCTCCAAGACGGACCCTGAGCTGGCCAAACCTGAGCCCATCAGTAAAGCTGGTGGAACCTCCCTGCCAACGTACTTAAGAAGGGAAAAAAACCTGCAGCAGCTGAGACAGGAGTGAGAATAAGTGATGAGAACACCCCTGCAGACCCCCCAACAGTGAAGGAGGGGGAGGAGGTGCTCCAGCAGCCAGAACAGAGATTCCCCTGCAGCCTGTGGGGAAGACCACAGTGAGGCAGCTGTGCCCCCACAGCCCATGGAAACAACCACGTGAGAGCAGAGATCCACATGCAGCCAGTGAGAGCCCACGCTCCTGGCAGGAGCTGCAGCCCCTGAAAGGGAGCCCAGGCAGAAGCAGGTTTTCTCACAGGAACAATGGCTGCAGGGCACCCAGGCTGAAGCAGGCTCTTCCTGAAGGACAGAACCTCGTGGAGAAGACTCATGCTGAAGCAGTACATGAAGGACTGTCTGCCATGGGAGGACCCCACACTGGAGCAAAGGAACAGAACAGAAAGGAAGCAATGGTAAAGAGGAGCTCTTACGGACTGACCAAAGCCTCCATTCCCTGATCCTCTGTGCCACTCAGGGAGAGGAAATAGAAATCAGGAATGAAGGAGTGAAGTTAAGCTTGGGAAGTGAGGCAGGGGCAAAGGAGATTTTCAGTTTTACCTTTGTTTTTCACTATCCTACTCTATTTTTAATTGACAATAAGTTGCTTCCCCCAAGTGGAGCCCATTTTGCCTGTGACAGTAACTGACATGCAACCTCCCTGTCTTTACTTTGACCCATGAGATTTTTCATCTTATTCTCTCCCCCCAGTCCTGTTAAGGAGGAGGAGTGAGAGACCCACTTGGTGGTCTCCTGGCAGTCAGCCAAGGTCAATCTACCATACTTCTTTCCTCCACTGTCTTCAGGCACTGATCACTTCGTTAGACTCTCAGATTTCTTGTAAGGGCTGTGAACTCCTGTGTGTTTGGACAGACGGTCCTACTGGAACAGTAACAGTAAAAACTATTCGAAATCTTGTGCTAGTTGTAGAAGTTCAGAGACAAAGCTTTGATTGCACAGATACAGGTGCTTGAAGCCACTTAGTCTGGAAGACATGAAAGAATGAACTTGAAGCATTCAGCCACATTTTCTATAATAATAAAAAATTTACAGGATTACTCTGACAAGTGACTTTTGAGACCATGTGGTTATTCCCTATTTCTTTGTTGTCCACAGTAAGTATCTGTGATTGATTAATCTCATTCTTCACAGTGAGAGCAACACCCTGGATGAGACTTGCTGCTGCTGACACCATCTCATGTGTATGGCTGCTGTCCCACTCTGTCTTCACCATTCCCTAGACTAAGCAGCCAGGAAAAACTGAAACGTGCTGACATTTCCTACAAGCTGCATCACTACTCCTCCGTGTGCATGAAAGGGTTCCACCATCAAATGACTCCAGCATCTGATGACACAATTTGCCTAAGGATATCTATTTCTGGGCAGTGGCCAGAAACCCCTTCAGCTATCAATACATCTCTAGGATCTAGGTTCAAGTGACCTTCACATGAACTCCATGCTCCCAACTTGTATGCCTTTGAAGTTTCCAGTTTATCTAGTTTCCCGAATTTCTAACCTCACTGCGCATGAGTCAGCATGCAATTGCACACTGCCAACTGGAACGTGTGTCCTGAACTTGGATAAACAGACAGATAAAGACAAAATTAAGTAGTATCTGCCTATCTGACTAGAGGGGGAAGGAGAGTTTTGCCACTTGCTTATTTATTACGTGAGCTACAGTATGATTACTGGTGTGAAACATGACCCCTTTTTGGCCAGTTGCCCCCCAAACTGCTACTGGCAGTGGAAAGAGCAATGGAAAGATCTCTGAGAATGTGAGATCTTTTACCACGTGAAGCTCTGCCAAGACTCAGGTCACCCATCTCACCATCCCATCACATCACGTCAAAACAGACTCCAAACCCTGAGCTCTACAGCGTATCTGAGTCAAACCAAAAAGCCCACATGCTTCCTCAACACATCCATTCCATTCACATGCCACTCAAATGTCTTGTCACCATATCACCTTCCAGAGCTTTTTG
Organism: Ammospiza nelsoni; assembly: GCF_027579445.1. NCBI lineage: Eukaryota > Metazoa > Chordata > Aves > Passeriformes > Passerellidae > Ammospiza > Ammospiza nelsoni. The sequence continues at coordinate 60,089,343 of NC_080633.1, forward strand.
TAAGTTTTGCTGAAGCTAAAGGACTGTGTTTGAGTTACCTGCCACATCACAAGGTAAATCCTGCCCACACATGTGGCAAACAGAACTGAATTTATAAAACTGACAATTGTACCTTAAGGTAGCAACTGATTGATTCTAGTTTTTGCCAGAGACAGAGAAATTTGAGAGGAACAAAAAACCTGTGATGTGCTAGAGTGGACAGTTACATTCATCCAGCTTCCTTCTTTTCTGTATAACATTTTTCTTGTGCAGAAATTCAGCTGACTGAGCTTGACCACACATCTAACAGATGGCAAACTGTTAAATTTTCCCATCTGAAATACTCACAGAAAGTTATGATTTCCTTTGGCATAAATATATGTTTAAAAAAATTGTATTAGTGATTTCACCCAGTTATCTTTCACCTGCTCTAGTTATAACTACTGCACATCAACACCTTCATGTTCTAAGAGCAAAATCTGCTCAGCAGGGAGGAGGAACAGTTTTGACAGAAAAATTCATTTAATAAAATAAAAACAACAGCAGAATGAAGAATTTGATGCAATAACTAAATCTGAAAAGCTTCCTAATTGTTTGAGATTATTCAAAAAGAAAAATTCCTGGAGGAAATGTTGCTTACACATGGTTTATTTTACCATCTTTCAGGAACTTTAAGTGTCAAAGACTTTGGGTATAATAGCTGAGGATATTATGCAATTAGGTTACAGAACTGTAGGTGCCAGGATTATTGCTGAAGTCTGAGTAATTAACAAGTTGTTCAAAACCACTGAAGTCTCTAAGTCTGGAGTTACTTAGAGATAATGTGCACACTACAAATGTCCATCAAAGAGAGTGATGCATCTTAAGGGAGGGGCAGTTGTTACAGGGAAGATCAGACACGGCCTCTGACCAGGACAAAATGACCCTCAACATCAACATCCCAGAGTCAAAGAACCAAAGTCAGTGTTATTTGAGAAACTAATCCCATAGTGAAGTTGGGTGTTACATTTCTGCCTTTTCACTCTTTGAAACTCTTGCCCTGAGTTCTCATCACTAAGTACAAAAGACAAGAAATGGGTTTGGAGCTCTGACTTAACTAGTGGCAACTCAACCCTATGATAATTAATAATAATAATACATACAATGACCATTTCTGCCCATAGGTCACAAACTGATTATAAAGACTTTGTCAGTTTAACCTGATCTTTCAGGTATGCCTAGACTTGGCCAAATCTGTGAAGTCTGGAAATACTTGAGCTAGTTCCAGTGTTAAAAGCTATAGGAGTGAGGAGAGATTTTTGAGCAAGGAGGGATTTTCAGGGTAGATTAACTATTTCAGATCTCAATACGAGACTTTTTCTAACCCCCAAAACACTCTTTTTATCCCAAAATATCCTACAGCATGCCAGGAACTATAATCCATAATTTACCATAACATACCCATAATTTTCCTGCGCATTATCCCTTGTGATACTGGATTTGTGTCTCATCACTGACCTTTCTTTCATCAGTTACAAGATATATTTTGTGGACAGAGGGATGAAAACCGGGATTTTTTCAGTGCAGTGAACAGTTTTATAGATCACTGATCATAATCTGATATACTAAGAGCCAGCATCTGGTCATTTTGGTTAGTTAGGATTTTGTGCTGCTTTGTGTTTAATAACTCATTACCTTAAAAAAATTAGCTTTGAAAAGAGTGTTTGCAGAAAGAGTTATCAAAAAAAAGGTTGCTGAGAGATATGCAATCCCTAAAACACACTCCTCAAACATCTCTGCTTTTTCTGAACTTCCCTCAAGACTTTTGTTGCTTGGTACATTTAAAATCTACAAACAAAATAAGAAGTTTTAAATTTTTAAGTAACTAAATCAGTCTTTTGTTATAATTCCAGCTCATGATCCATGCAGATGCACATGTTAACAGGAAACATTTTCACTCCTTGCCAAACACTTCCTGCCATAGCTAACAAACACCAATTTAATTTCACCTACGTTTGTAACTAAAATGCACACCGTACTGCACAACAACCCTCAGCCTACAGACATCAAGGGACTTGGCCAGTAAGGAGTTGCAGACTTTTCAGCATTTTACAAAGTACTGATTCTTCTGGTGACAAACAGACAGGTGTTGGCCACCTTCAACACGGCACTCAACAACTATGACATGCACAAGACACTTTTGAACCTCAGGAAGAGAAACATATGCCTACAAAGAGAGACAGAAAGTGAAAGGAGATTAAAAAAAAAAACATTAGTGTAATTTTTAAGCATCAAAGTCATTGTGGGACTCCACAGTCTAAGGAAATTCTGAATTTAAAAGAATTCAGAATTTGAATTGAATTGAACCTCTCGAAGTACATTTAACATTCACATTTTCACGACTACTAGGTTTCTTTGACATTTTATACCATTGCTCATCACTGGAAAAAATGGTCTGATGTGCAAGCAACAGAATATTGCCCAAAATCTGGCAAAATAAAGCCTCACATCAACATGTAAGAACTTTTTTATGGTACAGTAGAATCTTGAGCAAATTTTAGTCCACTTCTGAACACTCATTATTTATTCAAAGGGGCACCTTCTGCCTGACTTCACCATGAGGGGTTCTCCTTCCAGAGAAAATCCTCACAGTGCTTCTCCCGTGGTCCTTTCAGTGTGCCATGCCTTCACCCCCTGGACACCTTATTTTCCCTGTGTGAGACACAGTCACGGGGCTGCAAAGTTTGTTTTGCTCTGCTTCATACATGTGGCTGAACAGCAGCTTGCAAGGGGTTAAGCTAAAAGCAGGAAGCCACTGCCGCCCCCGGCAGAAAGATTGATTTGATCATTCTTCAGGGATTCCCTCTTGTATGAGTCACTGCTCAGACTGACTCCCCCACCAGAGGAGGCCAGGATAATGCCATTCCTCCAGAGACTACAACAGCTGAGGGCTAGCCCTGAAGACTGAAAGCTTGGGACTCATGCTTGGAAAAACATTCAGCAGACCACAATTCACTCAGCAGACTTAGGGAAATCTGGGGGAAAAAAAACGCAAACAAAAAGTCTTCTCAAACTTCTTTCGTTATCCAATTAAGTATGCAGACTAGGAGGAATTAGACAAGCTCCAGGAGACTGCCTCCCAGCTTGGGGACTCTGCCTGAGTAAGGACTGAAGACATAAGTTGATGTAGTACAATATTTAAATTTTATACAAAAGATACATTCTCTTTATGAGCACAACAATCTATTACTTTGATCTATTACTCTGTAATAGCTGTGTTTGGCTGCTACCTACTAGGAACGTGATTAACATTCCAAATTCAAAAACAAAAGTGGTAACAGCAGCAAAACTAATGAATGTCTCCAGCTAATCACAGAGGTTCATAACCAGTGCTCTAAGAGAAAGAGAAACTATGCTGGTGTTCCTTCTCTTGACCTACTTTCACTGATGTTCAAGAGCTGAAAGGGACAGAAACACCCCAAGCTGATTTGCAAAAGTGAAGGCTGCTAATGCTTGCTCACTTGACATTAAATACAGTGACTGTTCAAAAATCCAGCCAGAGCAGTCTGCCACTAAAGTAATGATACATTGCTCTGGTTTGCTTCTCATGCATTGAGCTGTGTGAGGCAGCATAGCACACAAACCATGGAAGCCTTGAAAATTGCTCAGCCCAGATTAGCCAGCAGCTTTGCTTTTTGTGTGTCATTTCTACTGACACAATTATTGCAGCTCCTGGAGATACCACACTCTGACTCTAAGGGCTCAGCCCCTGCAGGCTGTACTGCCCTGCAACTGCAATAAATGCACAGTGAGACTACTAAAAAAAGGCAGAACCTTAAATTCTGTAATTGAAAGCTATACAGTGAATATCCTGCTTTTAGCGTACCTAATGTAGTATAGGAATATAGGAGTGGGGAGACAGTGTTCAGATCACGCTGTGGTAACACACAGCAAACAGCAACAAAATCACAATCCTTCGGAAAGCTATACTTAAATTTTCCAACTCAAGGAAGAGGAAAGGAAATAAGTATTAAGGAAGGCACCCTTTAATGTGGTTTCCTCCTTGAAATGAGACAGATCGAGGACTTCTGACATGTCACACTAACCCAGTTCTGAGCAGCAAAGGAAGTTTAAAGTAAAGTAGACATTAACTTTCTTCTCCCATGAGGGGAACACAGAGAACAGAATTCAGGGTTTTTTCAATTGCTATACCACATTTTCCCTATTTTTTTAAACTTTCTTATGAAACAAAAAGGATGTTTCTGCTGATGTCACAGCCACATCCCCACTGTGTGTGCTGGAGTGCTTGGGGTTCACAGAAATGTGCCAACTGGCTCTCCCCAAAAACCCAAGGCATTACCTCTGCCTAGGCACTTCTGACAACTTAAACTTCATGGACCCAGGATTCTGTTGGGGAATTTCAGGGGAGTCTTCTGCTTTTGTCCTGAGCTTGCTAAGCCCAAAGACTTGGGTGTCTTTGCCTCCAGAGCCTCCCCTGCTCTCCCTGCCGTCCTGCCCCATGGCCCTGTGGTGCCGTCGGGGCCGTGGGCAGGGGAGCAGCGAGGGAACCTCGTGGGCATAAAGGGTTAAACAGGCGCAGTGTCAAAGCTGGTGCAGCGGCCTGAGGAGTGCCCAAGATTGTTTTAAGTTCGGTGGGGGTGGGGGGCTCAGCCGGCAGCTGAGGAATCCATAGCTTGTGCCAGCGCCAGGGAAACCCTTTCCAAAACAAGACTCAGAACTATCCTTAGCAGTCTCGTTTCAGGGCTGACTTTGACTCCCAGCTCCACTGCCACCGCTTATTCCTGCGGGGGGCATTCACACCCATTAGGCACTATCATCCTGTGACCCACCGCTCCTGCAGGCACAGCCTGCCCCAGCCCCAGCTCCCACTCCATGCTGTTTTCCCCGTTTCAGCCTGGCCTGTGATTCCTCCAGGGGAACCAGTCCCATCACCACAGCACTGCAGGAGCAGTGCTGGGCAAGGGGAAGTTGTGCTCAGTCCTTCCCCCAGTCCTCAAGGCAAACCTGTCCTTCAAATGAATGTGTGTGCTCCAAGTCCTCCTCAGCCAGCACCTTGCAAATGCCACAGGAGACACAGTGCACACACACCTGCAGCAGCACAAATTGCAGAAAGTTTAAGATGCACTGCACTGAAGGCTTTAGGGGAACATGGTGCCAGAGATTTCCAACCCCTTTCACAGGTCCTGCCTGCTACACTCACGATTTGCTACAATAAACAAAAACCAAAGGTTGACTTTCAATGTCTCTATTGTCTACCTGTAACTACAGTTGTCACAGTGTGAAACTTCAGCATTAGCCACGGCTCAGATCCTTTCCATGTCACTTTGCCCAGTGACATGGAAAACATATTACGTGCAGAAGAAAATGTCATTACCATATTTGTGCTTTCATCATTTGACACAAACATGGTGGGGGGGAAGGCAGATTGGAGTCTAGATTGAAAAAACATACCTGGTGCTTTCTCCACAAAGATGACTTTGGAGTCTTGCAGAAAGTTATGACCAGTCAGTACCATTTTTTTCCCTCCAGTAACAGGAAAACTGTCGGTACTTTGCTTCTCCACCAGAGGCAGTTCTTGGGCAGATCTCTGAGCTGGAGAGTTACAAAGAAGATTTAAAAAAAAAAAGGCAACCATGAACACACAAAAAAGTAAATACTGCATTAGTAAGTAACTTAATGCTTACCTTCACAAGATAAGCTGAGTTTGATACAGAAACAAAGAAAGGTCACAAGGTTTACAGGAAACATGGTTCATTTTCAAGTGCTTTCATTGTAAACAATAGTGTTAAACAGCAGTACAGATTGAAAAGACTCACAAAGAACAAGTGTTTTAAAACTCAGCTTGATATGTACTATATCAGAAAGTGTATTTTAATGGAAATTCATTTATTTTAAATAATTTTCTCTCACTCTATATGCTGTATGTTTACAAGGCATACAGGACAAGGTAATCATGCATGTGCAAAATTTGTTTCAGTCAATATATACCCTACAGTAAATTCTGCACACTGTCTTGTAGCAGCAGCAGCAGACATAGCCCTTGTGATCCAGCAGCAGCTCACACTTTAGAAAAAGTATTTCCAAATGAACCTGAGGGCCCAAGCACACAGGATCATGTAAACGGAATCTGGTATTCTTGTGGCACAAATTTTATGCCCCCTCAACTGTGGGACATGAAGAGAGTGCTGCTTCAAGGGACAATGCGACATTTTATCCAGATTATATGGTTCCTTCTGGTGTCACATGCACTAAGAAATGTATGAAGTTTTTGGCACCAACTTATTCCACAATCTGCACTGGAAATACCGCTAGCAGTTATTTTTTCTCCTGTTTTCCACTTCTTTTAGCAGGCATGTGCCATGCTTTTGCTCATTATGCAACACTCAAAGCAGCAGCAGTACCCTAACACAAATCCAACCAGCTTCACATTTAGTGGTTCCTTGAGCTTGGCACTTTTGCACAGACCAGTTCAGGATAGATTCAAACTGTGCCTTATCCTGCTGTGTAGCAACTGAAAAGCTCTCATAAACAACTGCAGGATGAAACCATGACTCCTCACATTTTTTGCTTTGCCCTCCAGCATGAATGGAGCTAGGAATGGTCAGGCCTTCCTTCCCATCCCCTCTGCCAGAGCTCACCCCTCACATACCTGCCAGATATCAAGTTTCCCCCCTTACTCTGTCAGCATCAAAAAGATCCACGTTGTGAATGGAATTCAACAAAACCTTATAAAATTGTTTCAGTCCATCCAGCCAATCAAAATAGCATTGGGAGTTAGACTGAAATTCAGCTTCCACCACTTATGCTGGACTGTTAAAGCTACACAAAGCAGATACATTTTGTTTTGTGTGGGGGAGGCTGATGAGGCTTAGAGAGCAAAAATGATATAGGTATCTTTGAAGGGTGTCCCAGTGCATCTGAAAAAACACAGGCTGTTCATTTAAAGAGACCCCAGTGCAGAAACCTGGCTTCTGGAGGTTTTCTGAAGCTGCAGGCCAGTGTGTCAGTTCTAGGATATTGCTAGCTCCTTATCAAAGGGGCTGGGGTTTTGTTTACTGGTTTTTTGCTTTATGATGGGGAAACAGAGTGACCAGGACATGAGAGATGTTTTCCAAAACTTCTACAGCAGTTACCTTTATGATAAGGAGTCACCAAAACCAAAGGCCCTGTCCCTACCAGGTCTACTATTAGTTAACTGTTCTTTACTTGTGTGTGTTTTTCTACAGCACTCAATGCACAAAGCTACACATTTTTTCCTAAGACACAGATATTCTGTTCTCAATGTAAATCATGTACTTTTGGAAAGCAGATTAAAGTTCACTAACTAGACAGGTAAAGCAAAACCATTGTAAAGCATGCTGGTGTGGACAGAATGCACATAGGGCAGAAAAGTTAAAAACTGTTCAAAAGGTGTGTGGACATGGCAGTGCTGAGTAAACAGTGATCTTAGACATCTTCTTCAACCTTATTGATTAAAAGATTTTCTGATGTGGACAGAATGCACATAGGGCAGAAAAGTTAAAAACTGTTCAAAAGGTGTGTGGACATGGCAGTGCTGAGTTAACAGTGATCTTAGACATCTTCTTCAACCTTATTGATTAAAAGATTTTCTGATAATATCCAGCAAGAGGACAATGTTTGCTGCTACTTACAGCACTCAATGGGGTTGGAGGCTACTTGCAAGGAGAGAGTCCTGCCATTGGCCTGTGGGATGTGAACCCTGAAGACCAGACGCACACGCGTGTTCTTACGACCGATGTCCGTCTCTCCCTTGCGCAGCTCGATGTCAGAGTTTCGGAGCTTTAATATCCCAGCACAGTCGATGCTATCCAAAAGGAAACACAGGGCAATTCAATTCACTTCAAGAAGACTTCAGGAAGACACGAGCGTGCATATCTTATCTCTCTCCTGCATGCTCTTCTTAAAAAACTGCATCAGGCACGGCCCAATGACCAGGCTGAGCGCAGCAGACTTTGTTTAGTACTTGCACTCCCAAGAGGCTGAGCTGGGGCTATTGGTAGCAGCAGGTAGTGGCTGCTGTAAGAACACAAATTTAGGAGGCTACCTCAGTTCTCAGAGGAAGAAAATCTAAAGGACCCTTCCTCCCCAACACATTCTATAAGGATTGTAGTTAAAGATAAGCCAAAGCCCAAAGAAACAGCAAGACTAGGAAAGCCAGTGGGATGCGACAGAAGTGCAGAAACTGTTACTAACCTAGAATGCCAGGCTACTTAAAATTTTACTTGTTACAACTAATTTAGACAAAAATCTGACAAGATTTTCAATCTAGGGTGAAGTCCTGAAGTTCTTATTAATGAGCAAAAAAGCTCTCCCTGAGGTCAGTTCTACTGTCAGTTTGTTTGTATTTCAATGAGTTAGAAATACTCCCAAGCTTAGTGCTGAGCTGAAGCTCTGCATGAAAAAAACTAAACTCAGAGTCCTCTCCTCACATTAGGGAAAAACATGCTTTTCATCAGATACAACTACTACAATTTCTGGCCTCACTGTCTTTTTTAGTTTTTTAACTTTGGTTTTCTCCTGGATGAGTTTATGAGCCAGGATTTTTGTCAAAGAATATTTCAACAGAAGAAGCTCCCAGAGCAAAAGACATCTAAACATATGCACTCAAAAACCCACTGCAAAAATACCTCTGCCTTGGCCATGACTACAAAGGCTGCATGGCAATTTCTTCTGGGTACTGGTCTCTGGCATGCATTTTATTACATTGAGTATGCATAGTTAACTTTATTTTGCATTCAAAGAGTTTATTTCCCCCTCTAGACCTTTGAAGCTCTTCTGAAGCAAACTGCAAATAAACACTATGGCAGCACAGTTTTGATCTGCATTTTTTCTAAAGTATGGATTTCAGAATTTAAAAAATGCCCTTGCTGACATGATCAAAGAAACTAATGAAAGTATTAAAGATTCCCAACAATGCTTATTAGCAGGTGAAGCTGTAAGAACTATATAAGAATTACATAAGAATTCTTATAGTCTGCATAAGAATACAGAGTATTTGTATCCATGTCAAAATTCTATGCAAAGATCCGTAAGTTATGGAAGAAATGGTGCATTTCTCCATATTGTGTCTCCTACAGCAACACTTGTAAACTGAACGACTATTGACGTACAACTCATACCCAAATGTTCAGAGAAGAAAAAGTATTTAAATTCAAGCTTGTAAAGTCATGGATATTGAAATCTGAAGTCAACAGGAAGTTTAAATGGGCAGATGAGCTTTGGTGTTTCCCTGAATCAAGGCCTGAACACAAAGTGTGAGGAAAGTCCTTGGCTCCAAATTTCAATTCATTGGTAGTCCTTCATGAGGTTTTAGACTACTGACATCTAAGGCCTCTATATGCCAAAGCATTTTTTGTGATTCTTGAGTGAGCTGTACCACAGTCTGGCACACATGCCACAAAAATGTTCAGCTTGGCTCCCAAACTGTGTAACTTACCTTTATTTTAGGGAGAAAGATTAATGAAATGGTAATAAGGTTCCTAGATGGCCAAAAACGTGATTCAAACTGGATAAATAAAGTGCCAGATAAATACTGTGTCGGTACAAATTGGTGAAATTTCCTTAACCCCAATGCAGCCCCACCAACATACGATGGCAGCGAACAGGGCCAATAATTCTGAAGGCTTGTTGTGACTTTTAACACAATGCACTGAGAGAGATCTTCAGGTCTTGAGTGACTACTCTAAGCCCAGCTGGCAATGCAGCTAAACATATTCTGGCTCTTCTATTTACATGAGGCACTCCAGGGCATGTTGTACATGACACTGCAAACCAGCTTCTAATAGCCACTATGTGTGGAAGGACTTTAGGTGTCTGACAGCATTTTCCACTTTGTTAAGTCAAGGCAAACTGTATGACAACAAGGAGTGAAATTGTGATTTTCCTGTGGTATTTGGTTTGGTGGAGGTCAGGATTTCTTGCTTGCTTTCTATCTTTCTATATATACACTCACAAAGGTGCATGCATCTCCATATAAATATTAATACATTTATATTTATACACACACCAAGAGCTGTACTTGCACACAAGCACACAGAAATTCCTCCCAAGGCAAACACCTCAGATAATGTTTAGGATGATTTGAATGAAGGGAGGAGACAACTCAGGGGGTAGGCTGATTTGCGGGAGGGGTACAGAGAGGACAGGATAAAATAGTGTGAAAGGTTTGCTGTATATCACTTACATAGAACGCTATTTTAACCTTTATGTACCATCCTATAACGATGTTTACAGATGCTTAATGGACCTACAGGGCACTTAATTATCACCCAGATATAATAAGATAACCATGCCTGCTTTTCTGCATAGCACTAAACTTAGCCCAGTTTAACAACTCAGTCTGTAAACTACATCAAATTTGAATACAGGTTCTCAGAGGTAACTCTTAGTTCTGGAAGATTTGCTTGTAAGCAAGTGCCATGAAAAATGCTGAGTTTTATTATGTGAGAAATGAGTGGTTTCACTCGTCTCAGAAAAACCACAAGGGTACTTGGAAATGCTCTCTAAGAGTTTCCTTTGACATCCAAAGATAAATTTTAATCAGCTCTGTTCCTTGTGCTAGTGCGTATAGGAGCAACAGGTGTCATATTTAGAAACTAAATGCAGGAGCTGAGGTAGGAGATATTTACAGCTCAGTAACCGAGATACTTATTTTAAATGGCAAATAAGCACATTGGCTGAAACTCTAGAATGAAAGCACATCAGTTGTCATAAATATTTGTGCAGTTCGTTTTGCTGTTACGCTGGTTAGTAGCAATTTGTCTCAGCAACGTTGTGGAAACCTACTATTACAGAGAGACATGCGGGGAAAGAAAAAAAAAGATAGGGAAAGGAAAATTGTGTACAGAAAGAAAGGAACAAACCCCAAAGAAATTAAGTGAGTTGACCAAGACGAAACTGCTAGGAGTCAGACATGGTGCCTTGGTCTTACATTGCTCTCATGTTGTTCTCTGGAAGAAGAGGGATTTCCAGGACTTTGGTGTTGGAAAGTATTGTTTCATGGCTGGTGGTGGAAACGGTCTTGCCGGTGATGCGGTGAACCTGGTAGAAGGCATGGGGTCGCAGCAGGCGGTCGTCTGCCGTCCCAATGAACAGCTGCAGCGTGAGCGGCTCGCTTTCTAAGTAACCATGGAGCTGGCAAGAGAACAGAAAACGCCCACTGAGCACCACGCACATAAACTGCTAGGAATCAATTAAAGTTTTATAAGCAGGAGAGCCTAATTCAAGGAGAGAAACTGTGACAGGTGCTATGCGTTAAGTTCCCCCCTTCCATTTTTCCTGTAATGTAATATTGGTACAATAAAAAGGTGCACTCACAAAATGTCTCATTATCCTAAAGGACCTGAGGCACTTTAGATGGGCTGAGCTTTTGAGTACTCCTGCTACATCTACAGAAAACTTTGCATAAATTCTGCTGCAGTGCTCAGCAGAAAAACACAATGAACTCGATGTTCCTTCACAGTACTGAGGGATGCAAAATTGACAGAGTTTGCAGAGGGTAAAGGACACAGCTCACCCATCCCCATGCTTCCTTGGACATCTCTCATGCAGCAGCAGTTTGCTGCTTGTGACCTCATTAGCTGATTTTTATGCTGGTAAATAAATCCTGGGACAGCATGGAGACAGATCACATATACATGATTAGCAGCTCACCATGTGTGTCAAATTCTTGTTATAATCACACAAAAATCTCATTGAAGCTCTTGGGCCTGGGTTGAACCTCATCCACATTACAGTGACTGCTCTGATGACAACAAGAGTTATTTCTGCCACAGGATGCGGAGGAAGCAGAGCCTGACCTCATCCGTACCATCTCCTGTAGTAGCTACTCATGGTTCCTACTGCTGTGGAGTCCCTAGACAACATCCCACTCGTGGCTGCCACCTGACATTGGGAAATAAGTCTCACAAAACCAGTTCTCTTACAGGGGTTAGTGGTGAAGTTTTATCCCAAGGGAAGGGAAGATGCAGCAACTATAGGAGGAAGGAACGTGGGCAAGGTGCACTGTCCCAGGAGATGCCCCACCCCAGAGCAAACCTACTCATTTTGTTGTAGGTTTATGTTCCACTGTGAATGGTTCATGTGGGTTTGGGCATGAGTTATTCACCATCACTGAATACAGAAACTCAAAACTTACCACAATTTGGTAAGAAGCAATGCTAGTTTTAAGGTAGCTGCAAGTTCAAAGCTAAATAAAGCTGAAAACAAGCAGTGAAACCCATATATCAAATGCTGCTTAAATTTGTATTTTGTCTATTTTCACTCTCCTTAAATTTTCACACTCCTTACAAAGCAATTTCATATTAACTCTCTAGGGTATTTTACCATCTGATAGCAGGAATGCTATTAAAAACAAAGATATTGAATCACTGTTACTCCTTGCACCCAGCAAAATTCCGGTGGGTACTAACAGGCCCAAAGCCCTCCCTCCACTATCAAACATGGTGAATGGCAACAGCACTTCACAGTGGCAAAGTTTCAGATACCAAAGTGACCAATGCATGAGGAAGGGAGGACAATGAGCCTAGACACATCTTCCATCGACAATTGGGCACACCGTAAATTTTTCACCCCACACTTTGGTCAGTAAAGCAAAGAGAACAGAAGAATTTTTGTTTGATTTGGTGCAGCAATTTTATATCCTTACCTAAGGCACATGAATACTGGAAGGATGCAGGGATAGGAAGAAGAGAAGGCTCATTTCTAGCTTTTCTACATTATTTTATCAGCTCTGCATTCCTGAGACATCATATGAAGGCAGCTCAGAGCCAGGGGGTTGTAACATGATACAATATGATTATGATATGATATGATATGATGGTTCCATGCCAGAACTGTAAAACTGGAAACACATTAGTAGCACTTTGATAATCTGCACTATCAGCAAAATAGGAGAGAGAGAAAAGCAGAGCCCTGCTTGTATGCTGCCTTCAGTGGGATGCCATGAGCTATGAACCTCCCTCCAGCTCTACATGGAACACCCACTCCTATGGTCCCTGACACACACATCAGCACTAAGCTGCAAAAAGCAGGACTCCTGGCTTTCTCCCCTCAGAGACAGACATGGAGCTTGAGCTGCAGGTGGGTGATCATAGGTGTGCTCCTGGTACAGTCAGTGGCCACAGGGAAGCCACTGTCCTACTCATCACCACCCTGTTCCCCCTCCATGACAGCCTGGCTGCTCATTAATTCCAACAGTGTGTGTGAGCAGGGCTGGTGGAGTGACCTGGATTTGTCCCAAGCTGATCTTCCCTGCCTCACCACTTCCAGAGCCTCAGCAGCAAAGCTTAGGTAAGGGAGGAGACACAAGGTATCCCAGGGTATTTTTGGTCAAGACCAGCACGTGGGTTTGCAGGGGGAAAAGTAAGACAGTGTGACATGCCAGGCAAATAAATTTCTATGCATTGCCAGAGGTCACTTCTCCAAGTCGTCATGGAGGATGCTTTTTATGGAGAGTGTAAAATTAAAACAAACACATATTGAGTTACAAGGACGCTTAAAATGTAAAAATAAACTAGCGAGTAACTCAAACCTCAATTCAGCAAAAGCAAAATCACACACCAAGGTACCCATATGTTTTACTGAACATGGGCAAAGAGGACCAAAAATGTTGGTCTTGCATTGGGTTCTGCTATTTCAGGCTTTATTTTTAAATCTGAACTTGCCTGCTGCCATAGTTTGTAACCTACTGCTGAGCCTCAGCTTGCGCTTTTCCCACAGGCTTCCTACCAGGAGGCAATCAAACACCCAGAGTCCTCAGCTTTGCACACCTGCCTTCCCATGAAAAGTGTTCACATGCTGGAAAATAATGAGATCTCAGTTGCATGTTTTGCATTGTTTTTTAAGGTTTGTAATCGTCAAGCTGAATTTATGTTTGCTTTTTTTAAAGGCCTTGTCCTAGAGCAGAGCCATAGTTAACTTTGGATCTATTACCTAAAGTCACTTACTCCTCGACTTAGAAAGTGCCAGAAACATCCAGAAAGACTCATGTAATTGCTATATGCTCAACTGCTATATGCTGCCCTCAAAATAAGAAAAATTTACAGTCAAGTCACTGTAAGTTTTATGTCATATTCTGTGTTAGGAAGCATCTGATCTCTAATTTGTATTTCCTTCTGAGCTTTACCCATTGCATCACATTATTTACTTTTATATTATGTCACATAATCGTGTATGCCAACAGAAGCAATAAAAGAAAGCGATGCAAGGATTAACATTTAAATGGGCACATACTGTGAATGACTTATTTTAGACTACGCACCCAGTGCATTATTTCCGTGACAGACAGTGCTGAGCCTCAGGAGTTTTCAGCACGCTGCAGATGTCTGGTGAATGGGCAAGATCCTGCTTACTGTCAGCTGGGTGCAGTAAGAATATTCCACAGTTCCCTCAAAACATGGGAGACAGGTTTAACAGTGAGGAGCAGTGGCAGTAAAAGCACAGTTGTGGGACTTTAGGCTGGTAGGTTTGCCAGCAGTCAAAGGGAATATCAAGCTAGATCAATATAAAATGGGATGGGAAAAAAGGGTGACTGAGCATTTTTCTTGGTGAGGAAAGATCTCACATGTTCATATCCATGCATATTTTCCATATATGCTCTGGGATACTGTACTAGGTGGAAGAGCGATTCAGTTTCCTGGCGTGCAACATGGGATGCATGCGTCAGACACCCTATTTTTATCTTTTTCTCTGTGTAACACAGTCCAAAGCTCCTAATAACTCAGCGGTTGAGTATGGGTGACAAAGGTGTGCTCAGCTACAGCATTCATGTTAAAGGACGTGTCTTTCCTGCCAGGCATGCTTTCCTTGGCAATACATAGATCCAAGTGGAAAGAGGTGTACTTTCCCCTGCCGTGAAACTGTGAAAAGAATTAGCTGCAAAAAAGGACCAGAAGCACAATGTTTCTGAATGAGTTTCCCTTCCCAAACAAAGGCAGTGATACAGCAGTCACCTGGTTTGGTACAAAGGAAAGATGCAGGAAAGACTCAAATATGCAGATAAGAACTGTGTGGCCAAGTGTTTGGTTTCAAAATGAAAATAGGTCATATTCTCTTATTCTGACCAAACACTGACTACTCTGTGCTTTTCCTCTTTGAACAACACTGTTAAAAATACTTGAACACATCTCAAATGACATTTTCATTTTATTGTCTGAAGCTGCTAAGATCAAAATCAGACTTAATTGCAGGCCTATTACACACTCCTCTAATTCTATCAAAAGCGATGCAGTCACTGGTAATTAACACCAGAACAGGACCGGTCACAGCTAAGCTCTTCCTCACCTTACATCCTCTTATGCAAGAGAGAGGGAAAAGGCTGCATGGGCTGAGCCACCGCATCAAGCCTTCCCTGGGATTCCTACACCTCTCTGTCATCGCTTTCCCAGCGCTATCTCCCACCAACATGTCTCAATTCTCACCAGTAGGCTGCTGCTCATCTCAGTGCAGGGTGCCAAAGCAAACACCAGCCTTTCCCCAGGGAGATGCACTGGGGCTGGATGTTTTCATGTGTCCAGATGCCATGGCACTGAACGCCAGCAATCTTCCAATCTCCAGTGGCCAGTGAAGTGTGAGGGAAACAGGGCTGTCACCCCTCACAGCCACAAGCAAGGTACTATCTGATTCAGTCCTACAGCTATGATGACCTCCGGTTTATCACAGACGTCAGCATACTGAGGCTGCCTGGATTCCAAATGTGCTCCTGGTACACATCTATTAAATCTGCCAATTGGAACTGAACAGACTTGGAAACGATGAGCAGAAGGAGATGAGGTGTTCTGAACATAAGCACTAGGAAAAAAAAAAAGCAAAACCTTCCCAAACCTTCCTACAGTTACTAAATTTTGAGGAAATTTTGCAAGTGCCACATACAATAACTCAAACACTATTTCAGCTTCAGTGGTTATTCTAGAGTCAGTGAGGAAAACTTCTATTATTTAAGCCATGGCATTTATTTTAAGAAACACAGTTGAAATATTCTGCACGTTCCCTTTCCAAGTGCTTTTATGCTTTTGGCATGCCCAAGCATCTGTTGAAATGCTCAGAAAGCTACCTGTCATAACAAGGAAGCCTCTGTCTGGAGAGGCTCCTGGAGGCCACCAGAAGAATGGCCCTGTTCTCACGGGACACACCAGCCAGGTACACCCTCTGCACCACCCATGACATCAGTCAGGAAGAAAGGGAGCTATCCTGTGTAATGGCTTTCAAGTGTACTTACTGCGAGTTTGGGGAAAGGACTGCAAAAACCCTACAGTGGTGCATTCCTACAGACCCAGACTCTTGCAAATATTTCAAATGAACATTGGGGTATAATTTAGGGCTTAGCCTGTCCCAATGCATTAAAGGCTGAGCTCACACTAATAACAAAGCAGGGCATGACCAGGGACTTAGTATTCACTCTCCACACCAGTCAGCAGCTGTGCTTGATACTCTTGAGGCCCATAGGGGCTGCCTCCTTAATGATAATGATGTGCCAAAAAATGCCACAGGGAACGTCCATACCAGTGCGTGTGTTTTTCTTGCCTGGTTTCTTATGTTTGGTATATAATAAAGACAACAATCCATTTTATGCCTCTAAAAATACTAAGAACAATAAATACTTACCTGACCATGTAACTGATGGCCACACTGCTTGCAGCAGGTACCACAGTGCTTATGCTCAGCAAAGCCTTACACATCTCTCTGTACCATTTGCATTCCCAGAACTGTTCAAGGAATACCCGAGTCAGTCTGGTGAGACTCATCAGGGAGACTAACAACCCAAGTCTGGTGTAAGGGTGCTTCTTTCCCTTTTATCCCCATCAATGTTTTGGAAAGCAATGCTTTCAAAAAAGGTCAAACAGAATAAAATCTATAAAATAGGGACATTTTAAAGTCAAGACAAGGGCTGCTTGTCTCTTTAAGCTAGAGCTTTGGAGCTACACACTAAATAGCTTTATTGCTTTTCAAGCAGCAGGTATTTTTTTTTCAGGAACTGCACATGATGAATGATAAAACAAATTGTCATGTTTTAAAAGTGTACCTAATATACAGTCTCAATAAAATACCATCAGTGAGTGCTCAGTGTCCTGGTTTTTTAAAACCAAATCAAAGATCCAGCTGTTTAATCTACAAAGAAAGTGCACAAACATCCTGCGTATTGATTTCAGCAGTTAGCACTGAGCACGCATAAAAATAGTGTCGTGAATCTGATTTTCGAGAAAAAGGATTTACTTTGGGCTCCCACACAGGAGCACTGGAGGATGTAAGCCACTGCATCATGGGTTTGAACGGCAGGAGGGAAAAGCTGATCTTGCGGGCAGTGACTGTCATGTGAAGCGCAGGCACAGGGGGTGAGGTCAGGAGACCAGGGCATCTATTCTGGTGCGCACTGCAGAGATCCTGCCCGGCCTCTGCCTGGGCAGCCAGTGAGCTGCCCTGCCACCATGCCTCCAGGTGAAAATGCCCAAAAACCTGCTGCTGAAGACTCTGGGAGCCAGCAACCTACACCTCTGGGAAAAAGAGTCAGGAAAAAACTGCCCCATGCGTCGCAAAATTCCCTAATACCTATTCTGACCTGGTTTGGGCTTTAACTCTTTTGTAGGGGGAGGTCTGAGAAAAAAAACACACCTCAGATGCCCTGACATGGGGGACTGGGACTGTAGCAACTCTCCTCTCAAGCTCCTCTTCCAAATCCAGGTGCCATGGGAACTAGTATATGGAACTCCCCTCGACCCCTCTGCTCCAGAGGGAAGCTGGGCAGTCCTCCTGCAGATCAGGGGTGCATGCTGAAGAGCAGCAGCAGGGCACAAGCAGGCAGCTGTACCCTGAGCTGCCAAGCAGAGCCAGGCAGGGGCCGGCAGCCCCTACTCTGGGGATTCAGGTCCCCACAGGACAAGGAGCAAGCAGCCCTGGCAGTGCCAATGAGGCAGACAGGCAGCATCGACAGAGCACCAGCAAACCACTGAGGCACGTGTCTTGCTGGGCATGTTGAAGAATCCCTGTCTCATTGCAGCTGTTTCTCTCCACCTTCAGGCTCGCACTCTGCAGGTGTACACATTTCAGTCACTGCCACACCATCCGTGTGCCCCTTGCTCTTTCCAGATGCCTAGACGCCCGCTTCCATGTACCTAGGACTGAGCAAGGCACATCATCCTGACCAGGAAAATCTTCCCTTTGCCAGCAACCAGGCAAGCAAGAAGGGGCGCTGGTTTTTGGATGATGTGCACTGCTCAGCTCCAGACTCTAGTACTCAGGTACTAAACTTGGTCTGCTTGGACACTCCTTCGAGAGGACAAGCCAAAAAAAGGGGAGCATCTTATTCAAAACAACAGAGCAGACAGACTTCAAAATGAAATACAGTAAAAACAGAACAACTTCTCAAAAAACAACCAAACAGAAAATAAAACACTTCCTTAGGAGCTGAGATGACCCTCTGGCTGTGACAGATTTTGCTGTACTACATCTGATGCAGTTAAACAAAAAAAGAGACTAAATTATGCTCTGTGCAATGAAACATGTTACTATCCCATAGTCTTTCACTTACTTAATATAACATTGTAACAGGAATTCCTACAGATTTTTGTGCTACTTTCAGGATTTATTTTTTCTTTCTGAAAGTGACTTTCCTTGGATTTATTCAAACTCTGTTTTAAGATCCAAATACAGTCAGAGCTGGTCCACAAATAAAAATAAGATTGCTTGCTCCTGCAAGGGGCCAACCCTGGGCCAAGGACTAGAGCTGGATGGGAGAGCAGTGAATGGAAACAGCAGGAGTGTGTTTTATGTGGCACTTTCTAGTGCTGCCACTTGGACCTTAACTCAACATAGCGGCAAAAGAGCAGCTGTTCACATCATGATGAATAAAGATCTATATAAAACTTCCAGCTGCAAATATGCTGAGGAATTATTAATCTTAATGTAATAGAGATGCTGTACACTCAGTCACTGGCTCACAAGTAATTTCAGTCTCTATCCAGGGAAAAACAGCCTTCGTGGCTGCTGGCTCTGAGCACAGCCATGAAATCTCCTTGTCTAAACAGTCACAAGGTGCTGCTCCCTATTTCTAGAAAGGATTTTCCTCCTAAAAAATAGACGTACCTAAAAACCAACCCATGTCACACTCCTCCTAAAACTGTTAGACTCACAAGAGAGATGCCTATTAGAAAAGGAGTTACTAATATTATAGATTTGTAAGTCCTGGGCACCTTATTCACTAGGACACCAAGAAATCATTACGGTTCTCATGACATCTTCTACCCCAAGACCATAGAAATGTTCTTCTAATCCTTGCTGCCTCATCACTCTCCAAGGATTATAAATCCAGGTCTGGGGTAAGTCCAACACAACAGTGTCCTCCCTGAAACTACCCAACCCCTCACTCTAGAAACTTAAGAAACTCAGTAGAGTAGATACTCTGTTAGGTTTCTACTCAAAACATTTGTCTTCAGCATCCATCACGGCTTTCAGTTTGGAGAGTCATACCCATGGCCATGCATGGGTTAAAAAAAAAAGATCACAAGAGCCCTACAGAAGGAATTTATGACACCTTCTTAGGCAGATAGCCTGGACAAGCTCACACTTGTGAGCCTGCCTTTCGCCATGCTGCTGACGCACCGCTCGCACCCAGCACGCTCTCGTGGTGAGCACAGGCTGGCCCGGGATCCTCAGGTGTGTGTCAGGTGCTGTCAGCACCATGTCCTTCACCACTGCCCATCCCAGCCATGCTGCAGCACACTGCCAGCATCCCTCGCTGACTCCATCCCAGACACACCCTCAATGCCGTGTTTTAACTTGGTGGCTCACGAGTGCTTCAGCAAATGCACGACTTTGAATTCTCACCCTTGTGAATTTGAGGACAATGGGGCACCCATCTACTCACAAGACTTATCTGATTAAAGGCCAGTGCTTTTGAGGTGCATGTCAAGATAAACACTGGCTTGTATGGGACAGAGGGAACTCAGTTTCAGGCTGAAAACTTTTGGAGTTCAGGGACATCAGTGAGACAATATTAAACTAGAAATGGCTGCCTTTTTTCTCAATTTTAACTTCTCTCCAAATGACATTTATTTAAACCGCTACTGAAGACAGAAAGCTTGGGCTAAGTTTAAAGGCTTTATCTCTGTAAATATTTGGAGAGCTATAAATACTGAGCCATATTCATAATATGAATATTGCACTTACTGTTCTGTTGCCACAAAAATTACTACTTCCAATTCTTAATTTCTCTGATTTGCCAAGTACTTGTTTAAAAAGACCAAAAAAATCTTATGTGAGACATTTTGCTATTTAATTAGCCAATGGAGTCAAAAGCCACAGCACAGAGCAGGAACTAAACACCCAAGGGTGGAGGCAGATAAAGCACGTAGTGCAGTAGCATGGTATACAGCTGTATGCCCCAAGTGAGACTTATTATAATCAGATGGTCCATGAATCAAGCCCTGACTGCTTTCTGTGTTTGGGGAAAGGAGGCTGGCTGAAGGTATGAAATAAACCTCTGAAAGCTTCTTCTGAAAGCCACATGTATACTGATGGCTTACAGCTTTCACAGTACTTCTGTCCATTTTTGTCTGGTTTTTTGTTTTTAATTTTTATGTAGGAATTAATTAAAAGAAGGAAAACGTTTCAAGGCTTTTTATAAAAGTGCAGAGCAAAGATGTCTCAGATGAAGGTGCAGTGAGCTGGGCATGGAGTGAGCAAGTTCCTATCTCCAGCACTGCCAAAGTTTTTGCTTTATCAGAGATTATGATTTGATTAGAGCAGGAAAAAAATCATAACAACTTTTTACGTATTTCCAGACTTCTTTGTTTAATCAATCTGTGCTTCAACCTCCTCACAAAACAAAGGCAGTACCCACACTGCCAGGAGACCACTTCTGGTCCTACTCTACTTCCCCAAACCACCTTTGATCCACCTGGTGCTACAGCTCTGATTACACTGCAGTTGTATCTGAGAGCATGTCTTCCATGGAAAGCATCTAAATGCAGCAATAAAAATAGTTCAGGTGTATCTTATAACTTGGATTCAAAGTTTTGACCTTCAGAACAGTCTGATTAAACTATAAGAAATATTGAGAGATTGGATTCCACACTGTAAGTTGCTCGAGGGTGATGCCATTGGTTGATGGCACTGCTTTTTTTAATGAAAAAAATCCAAAAACCAAATGGATGGAATAGACATGACTGACCAATGAGCATACCATGAGGTGCTCTGCCACTAGTGCTACAATGAACTGAAAGGCTTGAGATCTCCAACTGCAAGTAAATAAAATAAGCATGAAAGATTTCTAAAACTTTCTCAACATACAGGGGACTATTTTCAATCAATCATTCTAAATATTGTCACGTTGAGGAACATTATTTAGCAACAGCTGTTGCACTAGAATTTCTGACTTGAACACTCAAAGGCTAACACCACAACCCTGCTTAAAGCCAGCGGGACAGCCAAGCAAAATGCTGCAAATATTAACAGCAGAACTTGCCAATAAAAGCCTTCTAGAATAGCTTATCTGCTGCTGCAAATGCACGAGACTATGCTGCAGTCAGTGGAGCAGGATGCCAGGGCATGACTGGGAACTGAGGAGGATGGTGGGGGTAACACTATCTCCTTTGAAGGGAGGTAGGACAAGGAGGTGATGGAGACCAGAATCTGTGTTTTTACACCCAAACCAAGACTGTGACTCTATCAACCTGCTGACTTCAAGCATGAGGCTCTAGTATGAGTCAAGTTCCAAGCCAGAGACAGAAATGCCAAGGTCTTAAAAGGCACTGCTTCTCCCAGCCATAGTCCAGCCTTACCTGGGTATCCAGCCTAAGAACTACATCTCAGTCTTGGCAAACTGGTAAGACCTTAAAGCCTGCTGAGCACAGTGAGAAACAATTGTACACAACACATCCAGACAAAAGAAAAAGGGAAAAGCCAGGTGATTCATGCCACCTTACTTTTAACTCGTACAGGCTGGACAACAACAGGGTCTAGTCACCTTGGCTGCCATCACAGCCAGCAAAACAAGACAGGCACTCTGAAGGTGTGATTTACCCAAGCAGCTTCAGATCTTCACATCAGAATAAAATTAATAGCTCACTAAACTCCGTACTGATGAGCCTTCCCCTGATTACAGAGAGAAACCAAGGCAATTAGCTCAGCAGCAGACATGTAAGAAGCTCTGAAATGTGGACTTGCCCCTGTCACTTGCCCAGGCCACAGTTCAAAGCATGAGTGTCCCACAGTCCCTGGGCAGTGCTGTGAGGCACACACACTTTACCCTAAGACACAGGGCAGATCTCTTGGGAAAAGGCCCCTGCAGAGGCAGAGCCCACTACAGACACAACGCTCTGCAGCAACTTCACCAGCAGGCATTTCATTTCAGGCAGCCACCCACAGCTTTCCACAGCAGAGGCACAAGACCATCACCTCGGACAGTGGTATTTTGCAGCCCTTTCCCTTCCCAGAGGGAAAGATCAAAGTCACCTCTCCCACAGCCTACATTCAGTGCTCTGGCTTTTCCACCCTGGCTTTGGGAGCCTGCTTCAGCCTGGTCCTGGAGTCAGCCTCGGCACAGGCTGGGCACAAGGTGGTCATGGCCAGAAGGCAGACACTTGACCAGTCTCTGCAGCCTCCCTCCCTGTGCCTGTGATGGGACTACTCGCCCTCCCTCCCTTCCTCAGAAGGGTGCCACAAAGCAGCAGCTCATGTCCCTGCAAAGACTTCAGCAACCCCCCTAGACCCAAAAGTGCTCCCGACCTCTGCTCTGGAGCACACAGGAACTCCTGGAGCACCATCATGTACAGTTTCAATGGCCTTGCTGTAGTCATTGTTCCAAAACTGGATGGCATACTTAAACCTTAATAAAAAAAAATAGAATCCTGAGCCCTATTCCTGCTAATTACCACTTCCTACATTCAATTCAAGTGTGTATTATACACCTTTTTCTACTACAAAAAGGGGAAAGAGAATTTAATAATAATTGGAGAATCCAAGGGCCAAATTTCCTAATTTTTTTCTTTATTTTTACTCAAACTAGAGGAAGAAGAATGCTTTTACTCACCAGGCCATTTTCCTACAAACATCTGCTATTACAGATAGGCTTCCAGATTAACACTTCCCTGTGATTAGAGCAACTACCCCTGTAAAATCTATTTGAGCTAAGATTTTCAGGGATTTCATTTAGGACAGCAAAACTGCAGAGCCACTACCCAGCTCCACTATTTTCACTGCACTGTCTTGTTCTTTGCAAAGCCTCTCCAACCTGCTTCTTTCTCAACTGAGGCTCCTGCAGCCAGCAGTGAGACTGTTCCAGTTCACATATTTTAAGGTTTTCCTGAAAACTGTGAGGGATTAGAAAATGAGGCTTTGATGTATCCAGGACATGTGCTTGAGATTACTTGTGTACCTAGATGCTAGCACATGTGCCTGCAAGTTGTGGTCTAAATTTGTTTGTCCCTGGAAACTGAAGTTTGCAGCTGTGGGTGGAGTTTGTGTACAAGTCTACAACTGTATGCCAGTTTGTGGTCAGTAACACTCTATAACCCACATTCAGTAACAAGATTTCAGTCCATATTGAAGAATACTATATCACTCCAGATTAAGAGCTACAGCACATAAGGCTCACATAATGAAAACATTATCACTGCAAAAGAGGTGGTTGAAAATTAATTTGAAACCCATTTAGAAAATTATTTCAGGATTATTAAGGATTGATTAAAAATACCATCTAGAATTCTTTCTTTTTGTAACTGCATAGTCTGAGCAATTTATGAGTTCCTGCAACTATAGGAGAGATTTGCATATTTTATATAGCTTTTTAAAAAAATCTCATATGACAGATACTATCTAAATATTCTTATATATATAAACAAGACTGATCCATGCTGCACTGTGTTACAACCAGACTAAATACTCTTCACTGAAGAGGAGGTGTTACAAGATCTTAATATGGAGTGCTGCAAGAGAAGGCAGGATGTTTTGTGGCTTTTGCCTTTTTTCAACAAGTGATATCTTCTGTGGACTTCTCAGAGATGAAAAACCAAACTGACCCATATCAGTAACACTTTTTCAGCACTTCACAACTTTTAGACACACTATTCCTGTTCAAGTCACTAAGAGTTTTACAGCTAAATCTACCCCTTCATGCTTTGCCAATTTTCTCTGGTGATTTTGTCCTAGAAATGCAGACAGTTGGTACATATATACAAGTGGAACTATACTAAAACCCACAGCAGGTAGAAAATAGTGCAGCCCAGGGAAGTTTTGTTTTTGACTCTCCTCATAATCAAAGCTATGCACAAAGCACAATGAGGCACAGTAAATAAAGACATTTCACACAGACAAGCACGAAAATCTTCCAAAACAAAGAAAATTAAATTATCTTTCAACTAAAGAACACACTGCAATGAAAGACTAAATGAGCAGTTCTAATTAAAACCATGCTGTGAATCTCCTACTTTCCACCACCACAAAAAATCAGCTAGTATTTGTGCATGTACAGCCATCCTCCAAAACCAGTCAAGCAGCTTTCCATCCAAACAATCCAAGACACGGCAACTCAGAGCTGTGAAACATATTGAAATTATTTCCATAGCAATCATAACAACAAGATGTAAGGCCAGGATATGCAGGGAGGGGGGCTGGCAGCAGGAGCTCAGCCCCTCACCAGCCCTGGTGCTTCCTGCTGTCCCTGGCATGCTGCTGGGAGCACCCGAGCAGCATCCATCCCTTTGCTCCACATCCATCCCTTTGCTCCACATCCATCCCTTTGCCCCACATCCATCCCTTTGCCCCACATCCATCCCTTTGCCCCACATCCATCCCCTTGCCCCACATCCATCCCTCTGCCCCATATCCATCCCTTTGCCCCACATCCATCCCTTTGCCCCACATCCATCCCTTTGCCCCACATCCATCCCTCTGCCCCATATCTATCCCCTTGCTCCACATCCATCCCTCTGCCCCACATCCATCCCTCTGCCCCACATCCATCCCTCTGCCCCACATCCATCCCCTTGCCCTGTGGCTGCATCCAGTGCCCTGCTGCCCTGTGCATTAGTGCTTGCCTTGGCAGTGGTGCATCTCATCCAAACCAGGCACTCTGATCCCTTCTCTGCCCATGCTCAGGAGCAAAGAGTTACATCCCGGTGAGCACATGCAGGAGAGCCAAGGCACTGCTAGTCCAGCCGCCGGTGAACACCAGCAGCACCCTGCAAGCCCTTGTTTTACGGAGAAAAGAAGAAACCTCACAACTTTATAAAAGTTGTAAAGCCCGGTAGACGCAAGTCCCCCAACAAGGCATGCATACTTCTGAAGACCTCGGGTCTTCTTTTATCCTCCTTCCAAATGCATATGCATACAGTTTCACAATAAGTTCATACATATTCATTCCGTGTGACATTTAGCACCAGTTCTTCTTTATCAAAGGAATTTCTAAGTCGGGGGCAAATCGACCTTGTGGTCTTTTCTGTTTTTCTTTCTCTGTCTCCTTGCTGTCTCGGCATGCGAGTTCTTCCTTCAGCTTTGGCCTCACAGACTTTTCACCTCTCTTAGACACTTCACCTAATTCAGAATGGATCTTTACTCTGTCTCACCCTGCTCAAGCCTCTTTATGCTCACATGTCGCAGCCATCTGAGGCTCAGGTGTCTCTGCTTGCAGCATTAAACCAAGCAGCTGCCTCAGGTGAAAATGCTAAGAGGGGGATGAAAAGTCGGGACTAACCCTCTATGCGTGAGCTGCACTGGGGCTTCATGCACAGCTCATCTCTGAACAGCTCTCCAGAAACGAAACATGATCTCTCTCCCACCCCGCTCCCTTCTAGCTATTAATGTGTTTGTGCAGTGACCATGTGCTGCGGGCTTCCCAGGTGAGCCACTGTCCTTCCCTGCCAGGGAGCCGAGGGGACAGGAACATGTGGCTGATTAGGCACAGCAAGTGTGGGTATCCATGGCTTGTGCAGAACATGCATGCTGATACTGCTGTTTTCATGCTGGCACAGGGACAGCAAGCAGCTAGATAGAGTAGACTTCACTGAACAGTCTAAATTGCACTCTTAGATGACATGAAGAAAGGTACAGCTTGCCCAAAGATAAAGGAAAGTAATGGGAAGATTTTGTGCAGTGATGGAGAGCTTGGCTCCAGAATCATCACGTTTGACTTGCTATTGAGACATCCAGTAAAAGCTTCAGAGACTTCATGGCCATTAGATGTAGACAGGCACAATGGTGGCAGAACAAAAACAAGAGGCAGTCACCCTGAGGGATCCCAAAATCACAGAGACTGAAGACAGAGGAAAAGGATCCAGTTAGTAGCATTCACCTGAAAACCATCAAAAGGAAGTAGCAATATACAGGGATGCAACTGATGCCCAAAAAGTATCAGATTTTTAAAAGGGAAAACTTAGTAGGCCTTCTGAAAAGCAGCAAAGAGGCCTGCAAGAACAGAATGCAGCTACTGCAACTTGCTCCCCTTTATCATGCTATTTTTGGGCAGCTCACAGCCCCACACACTCACACCTGACACCCAATCTCTTATAACACCCGTGGCAAGGCAGCAAAAATGTCTTACGGCAGATTTTGCAGCCGAGTAACCTGAGTAGCAATGCAGTGCACAATAATTGCCAGTTAATCAATGTATTCTTGCTTGATAGAAAGCTTAAATACATATTCAACATATCATCCAACTTTATGAAAGTTTAAGGACGTATTTAAGTACTTGGTTTCACTGTAACAGATCACTTTGCTCCACCTCTCAAACATTTATTCCCCATCTCATTACACAGAACTGGACCAGTAGTATTTCTAAATAAGCAGGATTGCAAGTGGCAAGGAAGACGTTCTCTTTCTCAGGACGACTGTGGGTTTTCAACAGGATTCACATTTGGCTGTAACACCACGTTATCAATGTCCCAAAGAGCAAAACTCATTGAGGGAGACTCCAGAGTCTGTAACTCCCAAAATGTACCCACATTGTGCCTGCAAGTGCTGTTTACTGCATTTGAAACCTAGGCAGCAGACTTTTAAATCCCAGTGTGCATAACGTCTGCATGCAAACCAAAAGCAGGAGTTCCTCTGCTTTATTGGGTATTGAAACATTAAAAACAGGTGTTTAAAAAGTGCATTACAAATCTGTCTGCAACCTATATTATTTTTACCATGTGTAAGTAAACTGGTCACTAGCATGTTTCAACTGTTTCAGTGAAAATATGCAACTTCTGCTAAATTATTTCTTAAACATGTCGAGGGAGACGAAAGTTTATTTGATTTCACTGCACTGACAGCATGCAACAAATTTTGTGTATGTATACAGCAGATGCTGTAATGGATCATCTCCCTTTCATAGCATGTATCACAGTAGATCTCAAGCTATTCTTCACAAAGAAAGAAATTATAAACCCCTGCTCATAAAGGAAGATGCAATGTACTTTGAGAGAGCAACTGAGTAATTGGACACCATATTTTCCACTGATTCAGCCTGCTAGTTGAAATAATGACTAATTAAAATGGAAAATCTATATTAAAACCATATATACTGATATTCTAGATCACAAAGTGTGTTACAGATGTAATTTTTTACTCTTCTTACATATAAAAATTAGAAAGTATAAAACCAGAAATTCCATTGGAGTGAGGTTGGTGTGAAAGGGATCTGAAATATGAACTGGCCTCCAGAATATCTTGATATAGAATGCAGGCAATATAATTTTCATTATATATGTTTTATGTAATTTGGAGTACCAAGAAAAAAAAAAATCGTTTGCCCTGAGATATTACTTTTAGGAACAGAGGACAGATGTCTAGTTCCCAAAGCAGACTTGTAAAAAATTAATCGCCTGCCTCATGCAGGTTAGCAGTATTTGGCAGGTAGGTTAGCTCAGCTCATAATGAAGCATCTGGCTTCTGGTAAAGCTGCATTTTAATTTTAACTGTGTTTCATTTCAGATTCTGGGTACACGTTAATGTGCAATAATCTGGCAAGTCTGGAGCAGATTTGCTGATTGGTAACTTTGGTGTAGGTCTTCTCAACTACACCAAAAATAAGTCAAGTGATGAATGTGGCTCATGCCCAGACCACAGCCTCACATATCACCTGAACTGCCATGAAAAGCTATTTTAAATCCACTTGTCAACACCTCACCCATCCAGTCTTATTTTCTCAAAAATGGCTAAACTAAGAGTCAGCAAAGCCCTAAGCATGTGCTTGAATTAGGCAGGCTAAGCTGTCTGACTTCAGGAGTGCCTCAATATGGCTTTGAATGTAATTTGGTTTGAGTTAGGGGTTTTGTTGGTTTTATTTTTTATTTTTTTTATTTGAGGTCTGCAAGCAAAAGGTCTACACAGGTTGTATTTTTCCTTAGAGAAGTGGGTAGCCATTTCTAGCACTACTGGTACTCTCTGCCTTCTGATTCTGTGACAGTGCAAGACACATGGCATCTGCAACTTTTAGCAGGAGTGATGCAATATAAAGCACAGGACAAAAAGGATGGAATGGGCAGGAAAAGGTATCACACTCTAACAGTCAAGTATGAGTTGTGATTCCTTGCTGAAAAGTAGTAATACTCATTTTAGAGGTACACTTCCAAAATTATGATGAATTGCCCTTTTAGACCACATGCAGGAAAAACCCTCTGTCCACAATGAAAACAGTTCCCCGAGTCAAAAGGATGCAGCACAAGGCCTGAGGAAAAGTAAATCAGAGAGGAATCAGAGAGGACTATAGTTATGTTCTACCTTTCTTGACCTTGCAGAGACTTCTATCACACTGGCTGCAGAGACTCGGGGTGCATGTCCTGCTGGTTACCAAAACCAGACTGACTAGGGAAGCAGAAAGGATGGCTCTGTGGGCAGTGCTGGAGGTAAAGGTGATCCCTCTGCTTCCCTTCTAATCCAGAAGGTCTTTGCCATATCAACTGCCCCCAGAGGCCATCTAGAAGACAGCCCACAGTGACAGCAATGCCACTGACTCCCTTATTGCAAAGAAGAAAGAAAGGAAACCAGGAGAGGCCAATGAAAAGGACAGCTGGGAGCTGGTGTCATCACCCCCTTTCCCAAGGGAATGGAGACAGCACCAGCAGAGAATGTGAAGGTTTTCCATCCTCTCCTCCCTCAAGGCCATAAGCAACTTCTGCTTTGCCTGCAGCCACTGAGTTCAAAGTGAAGGCAAACCTAGGGCTGAAGCCTTGAGATTGAATATCTCAGCATCCCAACAGCCGGGATATGTACTGCAGCGTCCATCATGCCAAGTGTGGGCGAGGTATCATTTTTAACAGAGAGCAGAGTGCCTCCCCCAAGCCCTGGCTGATGGAAACTTCATTTCTCATTTGTAAAGGACCGTTGCACCAAACAGCAGAGGCCTGTCCCCAGGACGGCTCATAAATCAGAACTGAAGTTGCATTTTCAGGGTCATGAAATCTTCTCCAGCTGACAGCAGCACACTTTCCAGGACAGCTCCCTTCTGGACTTATCCCTCCTCAGGGAGGCCACAAGCTAGTGATACAGCTGTGCTTGTGGAACTACTTTGTGGCACCAACTTCATGTAAACCCCAAAAATGAGAAACTTTCTCCTTTCCAAAATACACCCTCCTAATAAAAAAAACCACCCAACAACTGTGATGAAAAGCTTTCAATGGGCATTCTTCCATTTTCTGGATTTATAGAAGCAATAGCAGCCTTAAAACATCTGCCAAATCATTCTACATTTCAGTTTTGATTATCTGTGTGCTAGTTTGAGGTTTTGCTTTAACTATACAGATGCAAGAAGTGAGAAAGCTATTCAGCTCAGATTTAGTCTTAAGAAGTACGGGCTGCCTAAAACAAGGTTATAAAGTGTAGGTTCCCTGTCTGGTTTGTTGTGTGATTGCATGGCTTTGTGCTATTAATTGCAACCTGGCTAACAGGTGCTTGCCAATGTCTTTATATGCCCAACATAAGGAAGGATTATATTTCCATCTGAACAAAACAGTGATGCTGCAATCTAAAAAGAAGCTAAGAGCAGCACAGAGAGGAAGTCCACCGTAGCATGATGAGTTGAATTACTGCTTAGTAATGAGAATATGCCTTCTGCTCTGCCCCAATATACTCAGAGAGGGAAGGGGGAAGCAGCTAACACTATTTTTTCCACATCCTCTCCTCTTGCTCAGGGGTCAGATGGCCATGAGCTGGACCTACAAGGGACTGTTTTTTCTTTATAATTCCCTTGACTCACTCAGCAATGGTGGCAGTTCTGCTGTTTAAAACAAACTTGTAGCAGTGGGGATCCCTACCAAGAAAAGCACTTAGGAACGCACTGCAGGTCCCATATAATGGAACTCGCCATGGGTTCACTCTTAATGTGCAGCACCACAACAGTGCTGCAAAGAACTTGGCCTGCTCTGTCTGGAAGAGCCTTCCTCTTGGCTTCCTTCTACCTTCATCCTCTTTCTATCATCAGTGGTGAACAGCTCCTTCCAGTCCTTTCCTTTAGCTCTCCAGTTCTCTCTGGTTCCCATCAAGCCTTCTGGTTATCACAGGAATGTCTGACCTCGTGCTGTTGGCTGTGTGTGAAGCCAGGGTATGAGAGGTGCTAATCAGAGTGAGATGGCCCCTGAAGTTACACTGCTTTGTCAACAAGGCTTTCTATTCCCCAGGGGGTTTGCAAAAGGTATTCATTCCTCATAGGTCTGAAGATGGTCTATAGGCTCTGGCAGACAGCTGTGGTGGCCAGCACCTGCACTGGGACTTTGTGCTCGTTAACCGAAAGCAACAAAACCAACTGATCCATGGGAAGCAAACAGTAAGACACTCCATGTGTTGCTGAAATGCACAAATGACTCAGGGGCATGTTGGTGCCTAATTATGGTGATGTGGAGATGTACAAAAAATACCAAGGCAGTGATTGCCATAGAAGGGAGCCTGACACTTCATAGTCACAAGGGGATTTAAAAATCCCAGTGTATGCCTCAAGGCCTTTGAAAATCAGACCTGAAATGCCTATCTGAGGTCTCGTCAAGAAAGGACACGGATTATTCTTGAGCAAATCTCCCAGAACAAACAACATTTTGACTATGTAAATCAGCAGACAAATAATTGAGTTTTGCCTGTAAAATGAGGGCGTTCCGACAATTCAGCTCTGCACAGGCTCAGATGAAATTTTGTGTTGGAGCACAGAAGCCAAACACAACTTCTACCCTCTCACTCCAAGAGGTACAGTGAAAGGCAAGGCAGCATTCACTGTATATTCCATAATAACCTAATTTTTCAAGGGGAAAACAAATTCTGGATAGTACTGGTTACTTAGATAAAAAGGAAAACCCCTACAACTAATTTTCTTTCCTTTTGCTAACCAATTTATCAACTTTATGTCAGGAGTGACCTGGAAGAGAATTCATGGCATATTTTGTGTCAAAAAGTTTAATAATAGTCATGGCTTTTAAAAGTGCTTACTAGAGTACTCCATGCATTTGAATATTTTCTTTCACTGTTGAATACAATCTTCTATGGGAGTACATCATGCCCTTTAATTAAACATTCTTGAGTATTTGGATTTTATCTCATAGATACACCACACCCTGCTTGTAAAAATTCCATCTCAGGCAGTCAAAGTGCTTGACTTATTTCAAAGATGAGTTATTAATTAGAATATCTACAGACCATGTATTTACAATCTGGTGCCATCCCTCCCTGGGGAGTGCAAACTTTTATCTGCTGCATTACTTACCTGTAGCTGAAACAGAGCCATCACTGGCTGGAATGCAAACCCCATCTTGTGCAACTCCTCACCACTACTCTCCAAAAGAATTGTGAGATAGGTCCAAATGGAGGACATTTTTAAGGTGTTCTGGATGTAAACCCCTTGAATTAAATTCATTTCACTTAAAATGTGTCTGTAGCTACGTAATACTGTGGGTTTGCTAACTAACCCGTTTGCTTCATTTTGCTTTGTTTAAAAAATCCTCACCTGAGCCACGAACTCTTGAGAAGGAGTAGGTGCCAGCAGGATGGTAACAGACAGGATTTTGCTCCTCAGAGTGGTCCCAGGTTTAACAGTCACCGGACACAATATGCAGCTTCCCAATGCCTGGTGCCTGCCAGGGCACCATCCCTGTTCTGACTCAGAGGTGGGAGTACTCCAGTCTAAAATCACCAAAGGCAACAGCAACTCGCGAAATACTTCCCCAAGCCAAGGGGTGAAAGCCAGTGCCAGCTGTGAGCTCACCAGCACCGCTCCCCAGCACCACTTGCTTGCCAACCCTCTGCGGCATTTTTAGCTCGCCAGGCGTGCCGGCTCATCCCACTCTCCAAACGTTTAGCAATCAGGAACAGCGATAGCTTGGAGCTGCCATGGCAGCCCAACACCCAAACAGGTAAAAGCAAAATGTGAAAGAGAGGAATATTGTGTCACCAGGCTCATGAGCCTTCACAGGCAACTTGAAGCACTCCAAACCATATAATTCCTAAGTGCAGTGGGGAAGGTGCTGCCATTCCACAGAAGGAAATCCACAGGAAATCCTGCTGGCTGAAATACGCCTGGGAGATGGCACACGGGAGCTTCCAGGGAGCAAGTCCCATACATGATTCAGAGATGATAAGGAGCAAGTGGCAGACAGAACTGCTGCCACAGGCAGCCCCCAGCACGCACCAGGCTTGCCTTTGCGTGGGTCAGTATGAGCTCCTGAGGCAGCCTGCCACGCTCAGCTCTGCCTGCTCAGTTTGGGAGAGAAAAGCAATCTCATACAGTGGTGGCACTGAGCACAGTGCCAGCTCCTCAGCTGTATGTGGGGCCCTCTCCAGCTACACACAGAAGTCACCAGAGTGGAGGAGCTAAGGAAAAAATTGGCTCTGAAGCTTGGGCTTCATGTCATACCCATGAGAGACTCCTGCCCTCCTATGCTACTGCTCTCCTCATCCAGCATGCTTGCCTCAGAAACCTTTGATCCTCAGACATTCCACCTCTTAAAAGAAGAGATGGATCAGCAGCAAGGAAGCTAATGTTGCCTAGGAAAGATAGACAAACCTGCTCCAGCTGCAGAGAAAGCAACCTCCTGGCAATTTTACTTGGGAACCATGCCATGAACAGTGGATGTTTTTTGGATTTACTTCTTCTCTGCCTTAGCATGCCCAACAGATTTGTGGAGGTATTAATGTGAGAACATCTCCTACTTTGGGAAGCAAGATGCCAACAAGAGGGGGTTTGAAACAAAGAGAAAAACTGAGAGAGGAGAGAGACCTCATCCATATTCTCCTCTTGTTGAAGATAAAGGGGGAAGAGCTTTAACAACAGCAGAATGAAAGCAAGTTTCCCCAAAGTACCAACATAAGAAAGACCTGAGGGTCAGCATGGGAAAAATGTAACAGAAAAGGGTAGTACAAGAGGTCAAAGCAGTTTTATGAGCGTTTCCCCTGAGTCAACAGAAAAGAAAACACCAGAAACATTAAAGAGAGCAAAGCTTGATCCAAAATCTCTCTCCTGAAGACATTCAGATTCTGTTTGAGCTTACATCTGGGTTTGAACTTCAAAACTTGGGGTCCTTTCTGTGTAACCCAGTAGGATGAATCAAACCTGATGCAAACCATCTGGAAACCTGTTGATGTTTCAGAGATGCATTTTTCAGGTTGCGCCAGTCACCAATTTAACAGAAAATACTCCCTAGATTTCCTTCTTATCCATTTATTTATACATACATTTGTTTTTCAGGTACTTCTTTATTTTTAAGTACTTACTATTTGTCTTACAAAAATTATTTATAAACACTTCTTTTCTTTTTGGAAGTACTTTTAATCCATCCATCTACTCAACTCTGGTCTAAGTCAGAGCTTTTATGCATTTCTTCAAACAGATAATTGGCCATGATGGCAATATCAGCACAGAAAAGCTTTTTCTGCATCTCTTTATGTTTCTGTTCTTTTTGAAGAAACGGATGTTTGGGTTGTAACAAAAGGACTGAAAAATACATTAATCCTTATTAAGCCGGTAGAGCCAATTGACAGGGCTGGGACTGTCTGCTTCCTCTGCCCTCCTTTCATGGCCTTCCGTAATTTCCTCTCCTCTCCTCTCTTCTGACACTTGTTTGTGTTTGGAAGCAGCATGCTCCCTCTTGACAGACCAGGACAGGGGATGAGAGGGGAAATGTCTGGACACATTTAGTCCAATTAAATGTTGGCATCACATTCAGTCTTTCCAAAATGCACGTAAGAAACTTTAAGTGCCAAGCTGGCCATTGCAAATTGATACCTCCCCATTTGCATTTCCTTGCATCAAGCCACAAACAGAGAAGGCATTAATTGTAAACAAGCATGTCTGCCACATGCTCCTCTTTAATATCATTCACAAATGTTCTGCTAAAACCTTTCAACTTCCAGCAGACAGCTTCCATAATCCCATGTCCCTGACAAGTTCTGGCAGAGCTTAAGTGTGTTTGCTGCTGACAACTCCCCTCACTTTCCTTTTCCAGCTGTGGCAGCAGCACACATTTACACAGCAGCATTCTCTGCCCGGCGTCATCCCAGCCTCCCACCGCTCCTTCCACAGACATGTTTGCAAACAGGGACTTACAGCAAATAAACACACACAGCCCTGCACGTGTGGTCCGTACATCATCTCGAGCCATCGGGGCTTTCAACAAGCCACTGCTCCCACAGCATGGCTTGTGGCACGAGCCCAAGCCGTGTGAGCATGGCAGCAGTGCCCTGGCATCCATGGGTCCTGTGGCATCCTGGCAGCGATAAACCCTGGGCTCTGCTGCACACAGGGACACAGCCCTGATGGGCAGCCCTGGGAATTTAACTGCTGGGTGAGAAAGCAGCAGCTGGGTAGGGACAGGCACTGTCTCCCACTCTCTCCCACTACTTTTTCTTTTTTTGTTTTAAACAACCAAATCTTGTTCTTCCTACTCCTGAGCAAAGGCCTTTAAAAATGAATGAGACTACTCATAAAAACAAATTAAGGGTCAGTTTAGAGTGTTATTAAATTAAATGCTTTATACAGAGTAACTAAAGAGCTTGGTGGAATTCATGAAACTAGATTCAGATCTCAGATGCTTTCCAAAGCAGCTGGAAGGGTTTTAGAAACTGAACAGAAAAACTCTAAAAGCCTTTGCTCAGAACTCACTGCAACATCCAAACCAGCAACATCTACATCACTACTACAGCTCTGCACTCCAACATGCATTCACAGATCTGATTAGATCCAACTGCCAGTTAAGGACTAAATGTACTGAGGCACGTCCCCAGCTGATTTCAGTATAAACTGAATAAACAGTATAAAGTCTGGAGTCTGACTGCACAAGTCGGTCCATGGTCACCACTGAACACTCGCTGAGCCCTAAACAGACAGAGCAGCGATCCACCCTGTATTCACATTGCTCTTGCATTGTTTTCACCAAAAACTTGGTCCGCTCAGTTTAAAATGCAGTCTAAGGAGTGATCATATGCAGGAATTTCTGAGGACAGGAAAAATCTCCCATTACTTTTTGGTTTTAGAGAAGAAACAGCGCTCACCACAGAGCACTGAGATACACAACCTGTGCTGCTGGTTACATGTTTGGTACCTGCACAATGGGGTGCCCCCCTGCAGATGCTTTCACAGCCCCTCGACTGCCTTCTGTCTCGTAATGAGCTCGGTGGTGGGATTTCGGCTGCACCTCGATGCGCAGTTCGTAAGGTCCTGAGTGAGATGGCAGCTGCCAATCCAGAGCAGGCAGGGACGGGCTACAATGGAAAGGAAAACAGATTAAAAATTAACATCAAGGACACTATCACAAACCACAAGCAACCAGCACTATTACTTTAGACACCAAGTCTCACAGTTCATCCTTCACCCTCTTACAGTTAAAATTTAATCGATAAGGATAATGTCATAAGTAATTTAGAAGGTATTGGCTATTTTAGGAAGGTTCATGGGTCGAGCATATCTGTTGGCCCAGATGCTACCTGATTTGTATCCAAGAGTGAAAATTTTTAAGACACAGATTACAAATATTATATATACTAACTCTCAAAGCAAAATAAAAAGGCAGAAAGACGCGGGGGAGTTTTAGAAAGACGATTTCTGCTGTGAAAGTGAATGCCAAACTAGTTTGGCATTTAATGAATCTAATGGGTTTCAACAAATCTGCTCTGTTTACAGGGGGTGGAAAGAAGAAGGAAAAGCTATTTCCCTGCTTCACTCCCAACATAAAGCATGTCTGAGAGCCTCGAAGCAAAGCTGATCTCTTTTGGGTTAATACACTGCAAAGGAGAAAACTCTGAAGTCAGGACTTGCTTATGAATCCTATTGATGGTGATGAGCAAGCCTGCAGAACATGCAGCTCACTCTTCTGGCTCAACACTGACTCTACAATTAACTAAAATACTAAAATACCAAGCACCTATTACCATCAAGCAGCCTGACAGCATTCAATGGTGGGAGAATGAGATTCTTAGAAACCCTCTTCCAGTATAAAACCACACTTGAAAATAGCTGGGAGACCTCTAAGAAATGCCAAGTTGATGCTTTGAAAGAAAAGAAACAAGGACAGTAGAAACAGCAGCCCTGAGACAGACTTACTAACCTTAAAATTTAAGCAATAAGTTTTACAACTAAAACACTAATTTCATGTCCACTCTATATTCTTTCCTTTGGTGAATTTTCTTCACTGAGTGTCTTTCAAAAGTCTTGGCAAGTAGTTAAACAGCCCAACTGCAACACCCTCCCCTGCCCTTTCATGTGAAACTTCATTACCTCTCCCATCAGCCTGGAGAAGACAACCAGCAAGCAGAAAATCGTGGCCCTTTGTAGGTGCCATGGGCCAGGGGTCCCTGGCACTGTGAGAGGACTTGTGCCACCACAGCCTGCAAGGGGGCTGGGAACTGGGGATTTACTGGATCCTTGCCTCACTGCTGCAGCCCAGGAGCAAGGGCAGTCTGAGCAGTAGGAATCACAGGTGAAATCTTCCCTTTCCCTGTGAGCTGCCTGAAGGGGAAGGGATGTGCAAGAGCTTCCACACTGGATGCATATACTGCAAACACTTGTTCAGCTGGAGGCTGGATACTCCATGTTACCATCCCAGTGATCCACACTCAGTGCACTGGTATATTCCACAGGCACTACAGTTCTCAGCAGCCCTGCTGGCTCCACTGCAGGACAGGACTTCTACCACTAGCACAGGCACTTTTGTGCTTTGCCTTTTGGGTTTTTGAGTGCTTACCCAGCCCTGTACCACGAGCATATTGAACTCACATCTGTTACCGCCTGTGTGCTGAGCACTGCTGAGACTTCAGGCGGTGCTACATTTCCCTACCTTATCCTTCTTCATGTTTTACAAGTCTGAGCCACGTATCTGCATGCCTATGGACACACACTGTACACATTACAGGGGTCAGCTGGAGCCACCACGTCCCAGCCCGGGTGAGGACCAGGACCACCTCTGCTCCCTGGGCACCTCCTGCTATTCCAGCACAGCTCAGTGGCAAGTTGCAGGCTCCAAACACCAAGGTATTCTGTTCTCCAGCCTTCAGGACATGGAGCCCAATAACAGAGAGAAAGGGAAGTATTCATCATCCCAGCTCACCCTAAGGGGAAGCTTATCTAAAAGAAAGTTGTCTCTGCAGGTTCTGAGCTTCCATGAACATCTGGAGTCCAGAGAAGCCAGGGGGGCACCCTCTCCACTGGCAAGATCCTGCAAGGGACAAACTGAATTTTCCTTCTGCCCCTCCACACATGGAAGCCCCAGCCTCAGCTGCAGGCAGGATGTTGCACCCTCTGAGCTCCTGTGCAAACCTTTCCCCCAAAATGGCCAGGGCTCATTCTGGAGGTGAGGGGAATCTCTTCTGCTGCTACATGCTCATATAAGGAACGAGAAGACAGCAGAAAATTACGGACAGATGGCCATTGTATGTAGCCACTGCTCTTTGCCTAGCACTTTAGGTACACATATTTTAGTCTGAAAAAAAAAATCTGGATGAAGCATATTTGAGTAATGATAAATGACAAAGAGTAGAGCAAAACAGCTGTGTCTCTCCTGGTGATGATCAGCACACATTTTTAAACAGATGTTTCTGGTTTTAAGTAAATTCTCACTTGATGGATTTTTTTTTCTGAGGATACATCTATCAGATTAGAAATTTTTAACACTTAAAAAGGAGAACTCTGACTGACAGCATGTAGTCCTCAAGTGAAGAGGGTTGTTTTTTTAAAGATACATAGAAGTCATAGTTTTGTAATTAATGACATCTCTTTGAAAGAAAAGAACCAAAGAAACACACAACCTCCCCTTTTTAAATCAGCACCTGAAAATGTTAGTATAATCAAGTTGCAAAATTCATGTTCTCAAATAAAGTATGAAAACAAAAATATGGTTTGCTGTTAGCCTCAAATCTACAATCAAAATTCCAAAGCACCACCTGCCCAATTATAAATTGACAATTAATGGGAGTTTTCCTGATAAAGGAAGCAAAGTGAAGCATTTAGCAGTGTCATGGACTGGGGCTGTCAGAGCTATTTCCTGTTAGGTTATCTTCATCATGCACTTAATTTTCTGCAGCTAAACGTGCCTAAAGGAAAAAGCCAAAAACCAAAAACCAAACAAATGGTGTAGTGGTAAAATCAAATCTGGTTGCTGCAAATATTAATTTGAAAAGGTCCAAACTACCTCATCAAGCCTGTGTCACATAGAAGGCCCCCACCACAGCAGTCAAGAAGAGGAATTAAAGGTCTTCATGCAGTCTTCCTATCAAATACACATCAGTCTTTTTTCCTCAGATGACATTTTCCACCAGCTGAAAACCTGTCCCATTTCTTTCTGTGCCCTAATAAATCTCACTGTAGTCTTCCTAAATGCTACAATGAGGTATGGTTACTTCAAGGCAGGTTCACAAAACCTGGTGCTAGGCTGTAGCAAACTGGCTCAACATAACTCTGTCCTACATAAATCAGATTAAAAACCAGATGAATAGTGATTTATTTTGCATACACCAGATACACAATATGATTAAATCAAAAACAGATTATCCAGTCTGGCTGACTTCTGCCTTTAGCAGAAAGATTTATCAAGTTACAAAAAAAAAACAGAAAAAAAAAAAAAGATACTAAGCAGCCCACTGGAATATATACAGGGAGGAAACAAAGATAAAAACTTCTGGTAAACTTTTTAAAGGTGTTTAAGCTCCATTTTCACATGGCTGCTATCCATTTGGGAATTAAATTATAATTACACTTTCTAAGCTACTAGCCCAAGGCCACTGGAAAAAGAGATTCACAAACATTTTTGTTCCTAACTGCAGAAGGCACAAGAACAACTGCCAGTCTCACCCTGGGACTATCCCTGTTCTTGGACAAATACTGCAGCACAGAGGCACCTACCCCAGACAGCTGAGAGTGGCATGAACCACTGCCTAGAAGGAGAAGAGGCTCAGTGTCTTTCAGCACCCAAAGTAAAGTGAGTGACCTAGAAGGAATACAGCTGAGACTGGATGCCCTGTGCTAAACTTAGTTTTCTTGACAAGGAGTTTTCCTGTAGAAACAAAAACACAAACTACAAAAAACACAGGGCTGCTGAAACTTTTACCAAGCTGCTAGCTTGAACCTGCTCCAACTCTGCACCAAATGCAATTGTGGTTATGATTTATTATTTATTACTCGTCTCACATCGAAGTGGATGCCTGTGAAAGATCCTTGTGTGTGATTTTGAAAGAGTAAGAAAACAACGGTGATGACTACGTGTCCACCAACTCGATTGTGGTCAGAAAAATACACCTGCTTTATATTTCACCTATGACTTAACGCGGGCAGATTTTACTCTGTCTTTTTTTTGAATTTCCTGTCTGACAATTGAGCAATCTGGCTGTGGGCTGTTAAAATAGATGCTGTGTCCGACCCTAGACTTGGCTGAATTTTGCTGGCATGTGGAGCAAGTAGCTCCTCTCTGAAGTGCATGAGGTACCCTGGAATTCCTCATGCTGAAGTCTGAAAACATGAGTCGTCGTCATTCTCCCACATAATACCTCACCCTTCTGTCCTAAAAATTCACACTCAGAGACTGGTTTGCAAGGGAAGTTTCACATTTGATGGTTTAGAGAAATGACAAGAAACTATTGCTGCAGGAATGGAGGTAACAAGTGGCTGGCATCGCATTTCTGCTTATTCTGAATTTAGAATCCTAGAGTGTCAAAATGAGCTGGTGAAGGAAGGTCATTAATAAGATGCTCACAGGGTTGTTTGAATGAACTAAAAAACAGTCAGGAGAAAGCATGGGGAGGATTAAATCAAACAAACAAAAATATATCACTTTACTGAGACAGGCTTCCAAGTAGTCTTCAGCCTTATGGTGCAGCAACCAAATGTAATAAAACATCACTGCTATGTGATGGCAAAACAAACATGTTGAAAGCACCCAAACATTCCTATCCAGCAAGAATATAGCAGAAAAAAAAAAAAAAAAAAAAGATTAGCGGCATTTTGGGCTCTTCCCTGTCCACTTCCCAGTGCCAGCCCCTCAATTAACACTAATGAGTCCCAGGAGATGGTCACTGCCACACAGCCACAAGTCCTCACTTCACTGAGTCCTGCCCAGACAGCCCTGCCTTTGCTTTGTCTGAGGAATTTCCTCTCGCCTGCCATAAACACACAAGCTCGCCAGGGATGCACAGGTCAGCAAATCCGCTGTGGCTGCATCAATGACTGTCTCATCTCATCTTAAGATTGCTGGTACCTTTTTCTTAGAAATTCAACTTTTCCCAAGTAGGGTTGCCCTCTATTTCATGGTCTGAAACAAAACACCTATAAAAAAAACAAAAACCAAAACCAAACAGACAAAAAACTCCTGCAAAATCAAAAGCATCTGAAAGGTCTGCAAATGAATTTTTCTTCTTTTGAAAGAAGAAAAATTTCTGCAACATTTTAAAGTCATAGTTTGTAATCATAGTTTGTTTGATACATCATTTGTATAATTTGGGGCCTCAACTTTTGCATGCTTGAGTTTAATACTGTCAGAGTCCCAAAAGTAGAATCCAAAAAATCCACAAAAAACCCCAAAAAAGCTCACTGATGCAGACAAAAGTCAAATATGCTTTTTGCAACTTGGAGAAAGGTATCCAACCATACATTCTCTAGGTACAGACTTCGGTCTCCATATGTAAAACTACATAACCATGTGCCTGTGAGGTGAAAAACATATATGCATATTTTTGAGGATGAAAAAGAAACGGCAGCTAAAGAAAATGTGGCTTTTGACTGTTAGAAAACAATAAACTGTGTAAGTAAATGCCACTGGGAGCTTTTAAAAGTCACCTGTAATACCTGCAATCTCCTTTGGGTGTGGTAGACCTCATATATGCCATACACCCAACCAACAAACCCAACCATTTCTCCTTCTCTTGAAAAACACTACATTTAGTGCAAGCTCAAGTGTTAAAGGCCAACACACTCCTTGGATTAAACTGATTACACTTGATATAAATACAATGCACTACTTTTCAAAGAGTAAGAAACTGCCTCTGAGAAATCTCAGTTTGTGTTTAATCAAGTACAGCAGATGAAGAGGAAGTCATATAAAATGTGCAAGATACTCAGAAACATGGCATTTTGGTGAGTGACTATACTTTTTGTTGTGATATAGGGTGATTTAGGACCTGCTTATGATCAGGTGCAGAACACAAAAAATGGGATTTCAGTTTGGAAGTAGTCACTAACAGCGCCCCCATAGCCGAGGGCTGAAGTCCAGTCTTGTACTTCCATTTTGGTTTTGGCATTTTTGCCCACAAGACATCCTGCATTACATAGCACTTAGGAGAGATGGAGAAATGGCATAGAAGGAACACCACTGACACAGCAAGGGCTTGAGAAACACAGAGCCTCCTCTGCTTGTACAGTAACTGCCCAATAGAGTGCTTCTCTTAAAATTATTTCCTACAGTAACTCTAAGAGAGATACTACAGGCAGAAACTAGTTGCATTTGAATGAGACAGCACAATGCACAAATACTAAAATAAAAAATATGTTGGAAATAAAACTGAAAGAGAGCTTCACAAAGACCATCTCTTGACTCTGCACGATGATTTACCTCCAGGGCTTTTTGAGGCAGACTGGTATATTTAGATAACTATTTTGGTCTAGAAAAGGTGTGATTCCCATTGTTACCTCACTGCTTGCTCCAGTGCTTCCCCTGGAATGTCTGCTTGGTCTTTAAATATTTTCTTCATCCAAAATTTGATGCAAGGCCCTGGGCTGCAACCAAAGGACTGCAGCCAAATCCCCGCCAGCCCTGGGTTAACCTGCGCAGCTCAAGCCTCAGCTGTGAGGTCAGGCTCTCTCCTGCCACCCTGCCTGTGATCCTCTGCACCCTCGAGCCCCGTGCAGGAACAGTCACATGATCATAGTCTGAAAGGAGATGAGTGAGCGCAGATCTGCACCACAGAGCCCACGGCCTGGGGACTGGGCTGAGCATCCCAGCTCACGAAACACATAAAGACTCTATTTCTGTTAAGACAGACATTATTATAGCCTCATTATATACTCTTATTATTCCCCTGCCCCAGGATTTGAAAAGCCTAAAGCAGGCTGAACTTTAATTATGAA
Organism: Ammospiza nelsoni; assembly: GCF_027579445.1. Lineage (NCBI taxonomy): Eukaryota > Metazoa > Chordata > Aves > Passeriformes > Passerellidae > Ammospiza > Ammospiza nelsoni. The sequence continues at coordinate 60,131,833 of NC_080633.1, forward strand.
AAATTAAAAACATCATCAATTTTAGTAACAATAGCAAAAAGCAGTTTCCTTTTAAGACTGATGCCCACTATAAAATCTTGGGAACGGAGACAGCACTCAGCCGATGGTGTGCCTGAGCCCGCTCCGTCCTGCTCCCAAAGAGATGGGAATGCAAGAGAGGGAGAGAAAGGCGTCAGTGATTTTCCAAGGCATGCTGGCTTTTGATGAAAACTGTACTGCATATTCAGGAAGGGACAGAGGAGGTAATCAAATCTGGTTATCTCAAAATCATTATGACCGGGTAGATTTTGGAGCCTGAGTTGTTTGTTGGAATCCACCCCTCCAGTCCTCGCATTTGAAATAGAACAGATGTGAAACATAACAGGAAAAAAATCCAGCTCTGTTGTGACAAATTCTTAACCAATTTTTTTGGAAAGATTTAAAATAACAGTTTCTGTTGCGTAGGCTGTGATCCTGTTGACGTCCGTGCTCACTTGCCCAGTACTTTCATATACATAAAATGAGAGGTATTTTTGGTGGAAGGAAGCACTGTCAGTGTATCTGATTGGTAAAATAACTTAAAAATCACATTTCAACAGTAACTTCCAACTGCCCTAGAGCACGAGTTAATGAGATCACATGGAAACATATTGCAAACCAGGAAACATATTTCATACAAGACGAAAACAGTGGAAAAAATGTTAAATACACAACATAGTGGGGCTTCATTCTGTGCACTTCACCTTTCTTGTTTGTGTTAGCACACAGGCACGCCGGGTGCCTCCTGACGGAGCGCGGCACAGCGCCTACGGCCGCTTGCTGCACCGGAAAGATAAAAGCCTGTTTGGGCAAACTGTCCTATTCCTGCCCTTGAAGTCATCGACAAAAAGCTGCCCCTGACACAACAGCTGAGGGCCAGCCTCTCTGATGAACATGGGCTACTTGGCACTGCAGTGGGGGAACAGAAAAGGCTTTTTCTAAGTAAATGGGAAGGCTCTGAAGGATTTGCCTGGTGTTAGAAGTCTCCACCCCAGCTCTGAAAGATGAGTGCCTAACTCTGGGTGGCTCGACCCAAAGGGGTTGCTGCGTTTCCCAGCACTGATTTGAGCCAGGGTCTTGAAAGGAGCTTGGCAATGCAGAGGAGAATGAGAATGAGAATGATGAGGAAGGGGAGTGAGCTGCAACATTAAGAGCCATGGACCACTCCACCTCAGTTTCAGGAGACAGCACAAGGCAGAGAGGTGCTGGCTGAAGAAAGGTGGGAATGACAAGGCTGGAAACCAGGAAATGCATTGCTAACTAAAACACTTCAACTACACACTTACTGCTTTCGTTATGAGAAAGGCAGCTTCACTGTCAAGTGCAAGAAGCCAGGTGTGCTTGGGGAGGAGGAGGAAAGGGGGTGACCATCAGGATCAGGGACTAGGAACAGCCTACAAGCCCTTGGAAAGCTGAACTATTTTCCTGCACCACATGCCTCTTACAGAAGACTCCAAAATAAAGTCTGTATCTACGACAGAAGGAAAATGCAATGAATGTAACTAAGATTTCAGCTATTCTGTACTGCTTCCTACCCAGAGCCCTGTTGTGATAAATAAATTTGATGAACAGATTGAACCACCAGCAGCTGAAAAATTAGTTTTTCTTCTTTAAACAGAAGTAGCAGGGAAGACAAAAAAACCCAGAGAATCACTGTCCAGTAGAGACAGAAAAATATTGACAGACAGCCTTCAGATGAGCTGAAAAAATTTCACATAAGCTGAAATAATTCGCAAAAGAACCATCTTCTTAACTAACTTGTATTCACTGTGCACAAAGCATAAATATAAAAGGCCCTGCAACAATCACCATAATGAGATCATATGCTTGTCCAGCAATATAAAAATACTGAGACATAATAAACTTCAAGTAAAGCCACAGGTTTGTTGGCACGAAATGGTCCTGCTCCCTGAGCTTCTGAATGCCTGATTTCCAGACTTCCCAGCCTGGGGCTCATCGCCTGGAAAGTGGATAACTGGTTACAACCTATGCATAGCCAGCTCCTTGAACAGCCTCTTTCACCCTTCAAGGCTTGACTCGTGGTTACACCACACCAACAACAGAGGCAGTGTCACAAGACACAGTTAAGTGGAGTGAGTGGATGGGCAGATTTGGCAGGAAACAAGACAGGAAGGAAAAGGAGGAAACAAAAGCATGTAATAAAGATACTACTGGGATTGTCCTTTAAGTCGGGGTTCCTTACCTCATGTAGGATGTTGGAGATAGAGGCTTTGGTTTGGCCCACTGATAAGGATGCTGTGGCACAGACAAGTACTGCTCGCAGAAGTTTCCTTTCCTGATGTGCTGGAAGCTGGAGAAGTCTTCTGGTGACAAATCGGCAGTTGGCGATATGGTCCCATGATCCTCGCCAGTCGGCTCCGTTTTGAGAGTCATGGATGGGGTGTGATCAATGGTGGTCTTCCTCGACTTGATGGGAATCCCATCGTTCATATCGAGGGTGCTGTCAGTGGTGAGGGCGTTGATGGCAGCGACAATGGCGGAGCTGGTGTACTGGTTTGTGTTCCCCAGCCACGTGTCATCCGTGACGCTCACCCGCGGTGAGTTTTGCGGAGAAGGAGTGGGGGAGTGGTGTGGGGAATAGGAAGTCTGCCGGCCATTTAGGCTGTACTTCCTTTTGTTGCAGGGAGACGGAGGCCTGGAGTTGCGAGCTCCCAGCCAGTTCTCCTCTGTGATGCTCGTTCTGGGAGACGCCGATGGAGAGTGCCTCGGGGAACTGAGCAAAGTACAGGCCACCATGCTGCGCTGGTAGCCCTCCTCTGTGTCGGTGGTCTTTGGAGACACACACGGGGATTGCCACGGAGAGGTCTGAGGTGAAGTGTATGGATATGAGTAGTTGGACTCATAGGAAGACGCTTCAGAGTTGCAGCTTCTGGAAGACAGGCTACTCGCTGGACTGAGGCAGGACGGGTCTCTGTACGCCTCGATGTTCGGCAAGTTCAAAGTGGCAGTGGAAGGCGACCGCTTGGCATTAGGGATGGCCTCCTCCACCTCATCGTGGAAAAACTGGTTGTTGTTGTGATGCAATCCCATGTAAGACGTGATCTCAATTCTGGGGCTCTCCAGCGCTGGAGCCCCATTAGGTCTCATGTTTGGCGGCAGGTAGTACTCGGAGGCTCCACTGTCAATGTGCCCTCCGTATCCAGAAGGATGGTTTGTCGATGGGACAACTGAAATGACGGGATTTGATGTCTGCAGGCCATGACATGGAGTTGACAGTGAGGAATGTGCCACATTTAGAGGCAAGCCAGCATTTACATTTGAAGATGCATAATTATAGTGTTCTGGAAGAAACAAACAAACAACAAAGAATGACATGAGGTGCTGCACAAATATATTCACTTAGTAACATACCCAGCTGAAATGGTGGGACATGGCACAACACACAAAAGCACAGCTCTCCTCAACAGCACAGCCCAGAGGTGTGCCATGTTGGGCAAGAGGCTGCAGACTAGCATCCTTGAAAACACCACCGACTGAACAGAACAAGACAAGATATCTTGGGATGGGGAATGCATGCAGACAGAGCTGGTCTTGGGAACATGGTTCCTAGGTGAACCTTTAAAGCAAAAAAATTGAGTCGTCAAACAACATTGCTTCAGGATTCTAGGAGACTGCAGCCTTCAGAGATGCAACTGAAGAGATGTGTTTTTACATAAGTGAGCCTAACTCCCTCACTGAAAAGTTGGAATACACAAAAAACTGGACAAAAAAAACAAAAGTGGAGGCAGAGTAAAGCAAAGAAAAAGATCAACTGCATTCTGTTAAAAAAATTATACACAATCGAAATTTCAATTACAGCAAGTTTCCAACTGGTTCCAGTTAACTAGGATTTTGGAAAAAGATGGATCTATTGATCTGCTCTGGTTTCTGGGACCACTTATCCTCCAGCCCAACTGGCAGAGACCAGGTGAAGGATAAACACGGATGTCTCACTACTCAGCGACAGCTGAAATTCCACTGAAATTGCTGGTTATTGCACACGCCACATCAAGCGCTGCCAGCAGCGTGCTCTGGGCCAGCTCTCCAACCATTTAACAGTGACGGGAGTATAAAAGCAAGAGCAGAGCTGCACAGCCAGTGTGGAAAACCTGGAAAGTGACAGATCACATCACAGCCTTGTGCCAATGGGCTCCCTGACCAAGCACAAGGAACAACGTGCCCTTTGCATGCCTCCATCCCTGTAGAGCAGCATCCCTGTGGACCAGCGTTTCAAAACTGGTCCACATGGCATTATCTCTGCCTAGCCTGGCTGTCTGCCTGCTGAAGGCATTCCTTCAGCTCTGCTCCCTTGTCCCAGGGATGTATAAGTGACTCTTTTTGTCACCCAGAGATATTGGTGGGCTGCCCATGGGGGAAATGGGCAGCCCTCAACCAAGGACAACATGCCCCTGGTGCTCTGAGCTGTGGTGGGATGAGGAATCCTCACCTCAATTCTTCCTGATATAGGGAGGCTCTGCGTCACCAGGACACACGAACCAGACACGTAAGCCCTAACACCAGTATCTCTTACTTTACTGGAAAAAGAGAGCCAAATCTTTGTATCAGGGACAATGACTGCTGAACTCTGAGTCTGGGTAAGGCTGGTGTACAGGTTCCTCTCAGAAGTCTGGAAATGCACCCAGCTCCAGCCCCAAGCTGTGCTTGCAATGCGTCAGCCTTCCCTGAGATTTATTATGGCAGCAGCATCACTTTCCCGCAGGTCAGAGGGAAACTCCACATGCCCCGCGGCCACAGCCAGTCCACATGGGAAACCTGTAACTTTCTATCCCAGGAGGCAAGTTCCCTTGGCAGTCATCTTGCGCACCTTCCCTCGGAAGATATGGAAAGGCTGTGTTAATTACTGCAGCTGCTGTTCCGGAGGTGACCAGGGAGCTCTGCAAATGCAAACAAGCCTCAAAGCTGGTAACCAGCACAGCCAGCTATTCTCTTTCTCTTGTTTATCAGCTCAGCCCTCTCTGGTGTCATCCACCTGTGATCCCACGCTCACCTTTCTCTCTGGCAACGACTCCAAGGCAAACGGTAGTTAGGAAAAATTAATGTGCTGTGGCAGCTTCACAGCAGCTCCAGTTGATGCATGTCATAGCAGGTAACAGTTGGGAATGATGAGCAACAACACCTTTTGAACTTGCTCTCTAGTCTGCCCTCAGATACTGGCCACTTGCTCAGGAAGGGTCATTAAATTACACTGCAGCGTGCCACAAATAACACTGGATTATTCAAAACATGCTGCAGCTTCACGCTCTATTCAAACAACCAGGGAAGCAGGAAATACAGCAAAAGAGGTGCTACTTGACAAAATCCATCTGCATTGGTCACACCAAGGGGCAGATCTGCCAGGGGGATCAGAATTCCCTCCTTCCAAAATCAGTTCTGTTATGTTGCTGCCTTGCCACTTGGGCGCACCACCCACAACCACCACCACCACTTCCCTCCCTCCTACCCGTCATGGAAAAAACCCCTGACATGGTACAGCTGTGGTAAGACCTTATCTGTTTCAGAAACTAGCTCAGAGAAAGGGTCTAGAGTAGTGCCTTCAGGGCAGCTTCAGCCCCTTCACTGCTTCCTCCAGCTCCAGAGGAAGGTGATGTCCATGTCCACACTGCTGCTGGGACACTGGCTGTGCTCTTCTTCCACATACCCTTCCACAGGCTCCTGCTCTGGCACACAGCTGGAAGGCACTGGTGACATGGCACAGCTGGGAACCGCTCCCAGCCAGTCCCTACCACGCACCATGCAGCCAGACACTCCAGGCAGGGACTGGGGGCTCGGCAGGCTGCCCCAGCTCTGCACCCACCAGGTGGGCTTTGCCTCTGCTGACTGCAGAATCAGCGCTCTTAGATCTTGTATTAAAAATAAATAGGTAAACAAACAAAATAACAGGGACAAGTACTGTGAGCCCAGCAGTTTGCTCAAATTCTAATGCATGACTGGAGTGAATTCAAACACTGCAGTCTGCTGGAGATCTGCAGCCCAGACTCAATAGGCAATACAAAGCTCAGATGAGCCTTTGGAATCCAGTTTAAAAAAAATTATTAAAAGACAGCCTCAAGTGCTATAAGCAACAAGTTCCTTAATTCACATGACAAGGAATAGCCACTTTTAGAACTATTATGCTTTTTTTTTTAAGCCAACTTTTAAAGGCCCAAGAAAAAGAATGCCATACAATTCATAGTTTGTGTACAACAGTACACAAAATAAAAAGATGCAAAATCCAAAGCCTTCCAAACGTATTTAGATATCTTAAAATTAAAAGCAGCATGCAGAAAATATGTCTACCAAATATAAAAGCCAGAACTAGGAACAAGACAGAGACCTTGGTTTGTGGGCTAAAAACCACCATCTAAAATTTCTGAAATAAACTCATTCTCCAAAACTTCCATATTTACAAAATTCATCAAACACACATCCATAGTCAGCATTTATAACATGCCGATGTTTTCCTCACCAGGGTGAATGAGACAGGTAGAAATAAAATCCTGCATCACATAATGTAGCTATGTAGGATATTTTGACAGTCCTGATGCAGATGAAAGGCAGGTAACGCCTGTGCCGTGGTGTCACTGTTATGACTGTGACTCACAGAGGCACCCAGGACCAGTGTACAGACTACCATTTATATACCATTTATATACCATTTAATAGGGTATTTTAATATCCTGGGCCAAAGCCCAGTATCAGATAGACCAGTGCAGGTTTGCATCAGTTCTGCTCCAACAAATCCACACTCATGGTAAGTATAACTAGGACAAGAAATTGGACCCTTTTGAGTTCTGAGCACACCTCCACATATTACATTTCCCTTTGTAGCAGTTAAAAAGCTCCTTCCTTTCCTCTAGTTATTTCACAGTCAGCAAGTTCTATTCCTTTCTATCATTAATGGTCGGATCCTGCAAGGCATTGAGCACCATCGTTTTTTATTTACATATTTTAAATAGGAATGCTGAACACCTGCAGCTTGTAGGGTCTTTAGAGAAGATGAAGGCTGTCTTACATTACTCATAGATGAGGCCACATCTATGTCTGTGTTTAAATTCATGCTTTCAAAATTGCCTAATGGAGTTAGGTACTTTTCTCACACTAGGACTTCGACATTAATTTGTTTAGGCCCCTCCACTTTAGACACTCAGATGTCTAATCACTAGAACGCTTATCAGAAAAGCTTGGTGTGAAACTCTAAAAACTGCCTTCTTGTAAAAACTAGAAGCTCATAACAACTATTTGGACACCAACATTCTCCTAGAGAGGTGGGCAACTGGGGAGAGCTAGGAAGGTGCAAACACCTTCGCTCATGTCCTGGCAGGCTGCGTTAGGCAGCCAAGGATTTGCAAACCTGCTAGAATTTACAGGCAAAAAGATAAGGCACAGAGCAAACACAGCCCTACTCTGAGGCAGCGTTAAGTCACCCACTTGTACAAGAGCTCTTACGGTGACCCGCTATCACCGACGCTGCAGCGAGTTAACCACGCACCAGGAAGCGGCAACCTTCTCTCTCTGCCAGTTCCAGCCTTGTTCGCCGCATTTCCACCCCAAGCGTTGCTTAAAAGCCATAAAAACAGACAGCTGGACCAAGACACCAGAGTTGGAAACAGTTGTGACGCGTGACAAATTCACGCCCGTTATTTTTATTTGCGGATGACCTTCAAGCTAAACACTGAGCCTAACTCCGGCTCACGGGGGGATGGGGAAAGGGGGCTCAAGTGAGTTCTCAACCAGGCCATCTCTGTCACGGGCAAGACCCAAAGCCAGCCGGGCAAGCCGTGCGAGCGGTCAGCGAGGGGGTCCGGACATTTCAAACAACTCCAAACTTCTAAAAACTCTGCACCGGCGGCCCCCCCGGTCGTCTCCCCCTGCACCTCGTTCGGCTGCTGCCACGGACCCGCCAGAGGAGCGCCTGCCGCTCGGTCAGGACTCTATCCCGCTCGCCGCGGCCCCGCTCGCCGCTTTCCCGGCGCGGCTGAGGCGACCAGCGCCGCCCGGGGCCGGGCAGACCCGTCAGGGCGGGATTGCCGGCTCCCCTACCCCGCGAAGGGAGGTAGCCTTTTCCCCTCCCGAACGGGGCAGTGCAAGGAGGGCTCCCCGCAGCATCCCGCCGTCAGCACCCCCGGAGGTACCCCGGCCGCGCTGCCGCGACCCACCTCCACCCTCATCGCTGTGCTTGAACTCGAAGAGGAAATCAAAGTCAAACTCCTGCTCGGCCTCCACGCCCGTCATGGCTCCCGCCGCGACCCCCGCCACGCTCCGGCACCCTGGCAGCGGTGGTGGCGCAGCCGCGGCCCGCCCCGTCGCGCCCGGACACCTGCTGCCGGCGGGCCGGGCTGCGCGGAGCCCCGGCACGGCGTGGGACGGCTGCGCTCGGTAACGTGATCTCGGCCCCGACGGGCGGCCTATCTCGCTGCCGCCGCCGCCTCCGATCCGCCCTCCCGCGCGCTGTTGATGTTTCCGGGTCGATGCAAACAACCGCGGTGCCCGGCCCCCTCGCACCCTCCCGCCGGGGCTCTGCCCCTGCAGCGCAGCCCGTGCTCCGCGGGAACCCTCTCCCCACCCGGGGCACCCGGCACCGGGGGAGACCCAGACCGCCGAGGGCTCGCCGTGGGCGGGATGGGGAGCCCGGGGGTGGGCAGGGGGCGGGAGTTCACCTGCTCCCGACCGGCGGTAACGGCGGGGGCCGGAGCGGCTCCTTTCGCGCTTCAGCGGGAGGGAAGTGGGGACGGAGGGCTGCTCAGCCCACTCAAGGGGGACACCGGCGGGTTCCCTTTTCGCTGACGACTGATAAAGTTTCTTCCGTGGATGCCCACCACGCCGCATCTGTGAGCCAAGAGGCTCCGCTTTCATTTATTTATTATTAATTTCACTTAGTCGCAGCACCCACTAGTGCCAGCTGCTATAAAAAGCGCAGTAAAGCGGGACTCGGAACGCTGCCGGCCGCCTCCGTGCGCCGGAGAGGGAAAGGTCCTCTCCGGGCCGCCGCCACGCACCGGGAGGGCGCCTGCAAAGGGCTCCGGTGGCTGTGCTGACAGGACTCTGCCCGGCCTGTCTCTCTTCCCGCTCGTACGGGATACAAATTAGGGGAAAAGTAAATTAAGACTTTATGTTTCGAGGTGCTTTCCTGTCATGTTACACCGGGACCTTCTAAAGATCCCCGCCAGGCAAAGGAGCGTCCGCCCCAGCAGCTCGGCTCGGCTCCTCAGTTGCCGAAGCTTCAGGTCGGGTTTCAAAAGGAAGAAAGGAAGTTTTTTTTAAAGCAGTTTTGGAAATAGTATTCTCTTATAAACTCAGGGAATACCATTTTCCAGGCTTGCGACCGAAATCTCCGTTCTAAAGTGCCAGGAAAACACAATTTTTTCCATCTGAGCCCATTATTCTTTTCCCCCTCCTCGCCGGGACGAGCCACCTTGCAGGCTCGGTTCTCACAGGAGCCGAGCTGGGCTTCGCCCCGAAGGGGCCGTGAGTGCCTAAATGCCGGGGCTGACCCACCTGAGTGTGCAGAAGGCCTTGGCAGCAGGGGAACCGCTCCCCCTGCGCCTGTCCCGACCGTGGTCGCCCCGGGGCGCCGGCTCAGGCCGCGCCGCAGGGAGGAGCGGCCCGCTTCCCCCGTGCACGCCCCTCAGCCTTTGCCCCGGCAGCGGGTACGGATGTGCCTCCTGGCCCCCTCTCTGCCCAGGGCCTACAGGCGGGACAGCCGCCAGGCCCCCGGCTCCACCAGTGACAACCCTCCCCGACCCTGCTCTGCTCCAGACGCCCATCTCCTGGAGTGCCCCGGCAGGGAGGAGAGGAGAAGCTCCCAAGTACCTGCTGCCCTCGATCCATCGTCTCTCCCCCATGAGGTACCTGCAAGACTGGTGAATTGTCCCACACTATTTACAGACGACTTGATTTGTCAGTGCCATTAGTATTAGTGCTGTCAATGAAATATTTCAATTGGCACCCTTCCCGTGAGAAGGAGAAAGAGGAAAGATGTGCCATGAAAAGGTTAGAAACGAAGCGACACCGCATGTGTGGACAGATTAACAGTGGCCCTCCAGCTAACAGTCCAGTTCGAAACAGTGTCATTGAACTGAGAAGAGAGAAACGAGCTATGGGGAGGCAGTGCGCCCTGAAAAGGCCATTTCCGTGTCACCAGCCGCCCTTGCAACACCCGCGGACCAATCTACCAGCTCAGCCGCTGCCCACCCAGCGTCTCCTTGGAGTTAATTGGACTTGTTCCAACTCCATAAAGCGGGTTCAACAAGGGATGCATCAGATGGTCTGCTTCAGCTGCAGCTCCCCAGCCTGAAGTGAAATGTAACTTGTCAATGGCATTAAACCTGGCATAAACACTGGCATTTTCAAAGGTAAAGGACACCACACCTCGCTACCACCCAAAGAAAAAAACGAGGTCCTCCCACTGGGACTCTTTGCACATTTCTTCCCAGACTAAACAAGAAATAAAGTATTTTCTTTGATTGTTGTAGTTTGGCAATCAAATGGCACCTTAATTTGCAGACAGCAATCCTGACGTGCAGGGCTCCCCTACGTGTTTCCTGGATTGGGTCACTCTTTCTGGCTGGACTCATTTTCTTAGTCCCTTACAAAATACACCACACCACTGGGGAAGAGAACTGTCAACGAGGGTTGGCACATTTTAACATAAGCATCAGAAATGCCACAGAAATAAAGCCTCATCCTTTACAAGAGGCTGCAGAAGGCATTTTATGTCAGCTGCCTCTGGATGTAATTTTTACAAACGGTGTATTCAGTGTGCTTGGAGCCCAGGGCATTGGAAGAGCCGTGCGTGCAGCCCACGGGTGTCTGAGTGTGCGACTGGCACGCCAGCCACTTCTATTAAATACAGTATAATTAACTTCCATCCCAAAAGGCTCTCCACTTTGCAAGCCACAGTCAGAGCCGCGCTTGTAGATTTCGCCCTGGCAGAATCTTGTCAACTTCAATTAACCCCAAGGGTGAAAACAGCTGTGTAAAAATAAATATTAAAAAAAAAAAAAAAAAAGAAAGAAAGAAAAAGAGAGATGGGTCTTGAGCTCCCTTCCAGCTTTCCGGGGACAAACCCGGGGAATGGAATCCCGTTGTCCACGCTGCAGAAAGAACGCGGCGGACATGGACAACCCCCCCACTTCGCCTCTTCACAACTTTCTACTGCCCGGGACGTGCCAGCTCACTGCGCCCTGCCCGAGCCCCAGCAGCAGCCGCTGCAAAGCGGCGGCACCGCTGGATAAGGAGGAAACTTGTGAGCCGGGGAAAGCCGGGAGGGGAGCAGGGAGCCGTCGGGCCCGCAGCGGGGAGCCAGGATCTGCCCCACACCTGCCGCGGCGCGGAGGCGATGCCCGGCGGGGATGCCTGCGAGGTCCCGCTGCCGGGGCCGAAAGGAGCCGTAAGCAGCGGCGAGGTCCGAAAGTTTCGGCGGTAGGCGGATAGCGATGCTCCGGGGGGAGAACAGTGTCTCGATTGGCAAGAGGGGAGGGCGAAGTCAGCCAGACGCTACCCATGGCAGGAGCCAAGTTCAGCCGGGAGGAGCTGCGCGGTCCCGAGCTCTGCTCCCACCATCTGTCCCTCTAGAAACTTTGCCACTGTGTTTTCAGGGCACTTTTCGCAGCAGGAGAGAAAGAAGCTGTGATTCAGAGCTGGGATAGAAGGGCAAGCGCTCCCCCCGAGCCGGGACGGCGGCGACAGCGCGCCCGCCCACCGGGGGCGCGGGGTAAGCGGGGCGGCGGAGCCCCGCAGCGCGGCCGCGGCGTGCCCGCCTGTCCCGGTGTGCCAGGAGCGCCGGTACGGCGCCTGGCACTGCCCGGGACTCCTTGCTTTTCCCGGGAACGTGACTGCCTGCAACGATGGGCTGTATACTGACCCCCCCAAATCGAACCCCGAGATGGGGAGGGAATCCCCAAGCGTGCGCCCCTGACAGGATCCCCGGCGCCCTCGTAGCCCCTCCGGCAGCGGGCCCGGGCCCAGGACCGGCGGGAAGCGGCCAGGAGCAGCGGCGCGGCTGTGGCGGCGCCCTGCGAGAGACGAAAGAGACACCTATTGGCAAGCGGCCGCCGGCGAGCCTCCGGGCCGCCGCGGGGAAACACCGGGGGACACCGTCGCCCGCCCGCCCTCCGCCCCCCGCAGCGCCGCCCGTTACCTTCCTCCGCCGCCTTCATGGTGCTGCCGAGCGGGCGGGCGTCGTCCTGCGGGGCCGCCGCCGGCCTCTCTCTCCCGCTGGATGGGTCCCGCGACGGCGGCGCGGCGGCGGCCGGCGGGGCAGCGCTTGGCATCCACCCGGCGGGGTGGCGGAGCCCGGCGCCGCGCCCTGGGCCACTGCCGGCCCCTCGTCGCCTGTCCCGCCTGTCCCGCGCCCCCCCGCCCGCCTTCACGACCCGGTGACCGGGACTGCGCCGCCCCCGGCGTAGTAGCCGCGCCCGCGGAGGCACAGGAGCTCGCCGCTGCCGCCCCCCCGGGGACGGGGCATGGAGAGGAGGGCGGGTGTGCGTGGGGACTTCGGAGGCACTGCCCGCGCTGAGGCGGCGGGACGGGGCGGCGGGCGCTGCCGCCCGCGGAGAGCTGCAGCCAGGGGACGGGGGCAGCGAGTGTGCGGAGCGGGGAAGTCTCGCTCTGACGCAGGGCTGCGCTGCCCGGCGCCGCCTTTTTAAAGCTGGAAAACACCCCCCCACCCCCCCCCCCCCCACCACCCTTCCCCTCCCGGCCCCTCTCCCCGCCCCGGCCCCGTGATGTCAGCCGGGCCCCGGCCCCGCCGCCGGCGGGCCGCCAGCGGGAGGCGGGCACCGGCGGGCACCGACGGGCCCCGGCCGCCCGGCCCTCCACGGGGCACGGCGCCCGCCCAGCCCCGGCCCCGCCGCCACCGCCCGCGGGGTCTCCCCAGCCTGCGGGAGCCGGGTGCCCTCCTGCGGGAAACGGGCGGCGCGCCGGGGTCGCAAAGTGAAGATGGGGAAAGAAGGTAGACTGAGAAGCGAAAGAAGCAGGCAGGGAGAGGGGAAAAGAAAAAAAAAAAAAAAAAAAAAAAAAAAAAAAAAAAAAAAAAAAAGGCGAGGCAGCCTCGCATGCTGAAATCATTATGTAAAAAAATCGCAGGCTTCCCCCGCTGTGGAAATTTGGAAAAGAGCATCAACTGGCAGGCGAGAGAAAGGAAAATCCCATTCTGCTAAATTACTAACAGACCCGCGGACTCGGTTTCAGTCGCTCCAGATTTATTATTATTATTTATTATTATTCTGTAAATATCTCGGCAACACAGTTGTGTCTCATCACTTCGTAGCAGGGAGAAGAAGAGATTTCCATCCCACTGCGACTCCTCCTCCCACCTCCCATCTCCGGGATTCCCCGTCCCGGCCCCCGACGCGGCCGTGATACCCCGGCCGAGGCGGGAGCCTCCCGGACGGGAGCTGCTGAGAGGGGCCGCGCCGCCCCCGCTCCCAGCCCTGCTGCCCCTCATCCCCCGCTCCCTCTCCGGCCTCCCTCTGCCCCCACAGCTGGCAGGACAGAATCAAACTTTTGGAATGGGACATGCGGGCCACTTGGGGTGGTTTTGAGCATATATCTGGTGTGTGAAGAAAAAAAAAATCATAAATCTAGTCCTTGACACCCATGTGTAGTTGGAAAGTACAAAAGAAAAGTATAAAAGAAATATTATACAGTATAAAAGAAATCTTGTCTGCTTCTGGGTAACGGGAGCCCGCGGCTGGTTCTTCGGGGCGGGCTCCTCCACTGAAGAGCGGCGGAAGACGGCGCCCAGCAAGGAGCGCGCCCGGCGGGGAGCGCAGCACCCTCCACCGACCTCGCCGTTCCGTCGGGTGGGGAAACCCCAAAACCTGAACCAAGAGGGCGATGCTTTTCTTTCAAGGAAAACCGAACGGGAGAACAGAGGGGGGAAGCCCTCAGCCCCCGCGGCCTTTCCCAGCCTCCCCTCAGGCACGCGGCGCGCGCCACCCGGACGTGGCGCACGCGGGACGCCGGGGCGCCGCCAGGGGGCGCCGCGGGGCGGGCGCGGGGCGGCGCTGAGGGCGCCTCCCCCGTGCCCCCGACGGGGCGGCGCTCGGGGGCCCGCGGTGCCCGGGCCCGCGCCCACCGGCGTGGCTGCCGGGGCTGCCCGGCGCGAGGGGAGGAGGGCGGAAGATCCCGGCTGCTTCCCGGGAGGCTGGGGCGGGGGCGGGCGAGAGCCGCGCTGCTCTCGGCGGGACTCTCCTTTCCTGCCGTCCCCCGCCCCCCCGCCCCGCTCCCCGCCGAAATGACGGAATCCCCCGTCTGTTTCCTCATGTTTAATGCCGTTGCCCGGACCACCGTGGCGCCGCTCCAAGGCCCCGCCAGCCGGCAGCGGCGGCGTAGCGCGGGCCCCGCTGCCGCCCCCCGACTCGTGCCCCGGCCCCGCCGCCGCTCCCGGCCCCGTCGCCCCCGCAGCCCCGCGGGGCCGCCCCGGGGCCGCCCCGGGGCCGCCCCGCCTCCGCTTCCCTCGGCCCTGCGCCTCCTTCCCGCCTCCCCGAGTTTGTTTACAGCCGCTACTAGGAGAGACTGTTGTACGGAGCTTATTTTGGGACTCGGTGATGACTAACGAAGTTAAAAGGAGCTTAGTACAGAAAACAACCTTATTTTTAGACGGCTGTTGTTTCAGTGGATCATTGTAGCAAACGCACCCCGGCGCTTCTAAAAGCCGCATCCCCGATGCCAGGTCTCTCGTTCTGTGCTGCCGCAAGACTCTGGTCATGAGGCTCGCACACCGGCTGGCCCTCTTTGCTTTGCTTCCCTACATCTCCTCCCTAAATCCTGCCTGTAAGGGCTTCGCCCACCGTTGGCCTTCATTATTTTGATCTTTGGGACGTCTTCTTTCAACAGAAGTAAACACAAGCTTAAAAAATGAGGGGAAAAAAAGTTATGAAAGCATTCGGAGTACTTTTTAGTGACCTCTGGTGCTGGGTTAGCAGGGACCAGTATCAGCCTCCCCCGTGGCTTTTGAGACAGGGCTGATAATTATGTAGAACTTCTTCGCCTCCCAGGAAAGATGCAAGAAGCAGGTCTTCTCATCTAGCTTCATTCTAAGCAGCTCCCTGGGCCCCCGCATGACATGCTGACCATCACAGCCCACGTGGGAGAGGTCAGCGGTGGACAACAGGGAGATGTGTCTGCTACTGCTGCCTCCCTCCCCATCACCCTTCTTTTCCCTTTGTGGGTATCACTGCATGCCAGTTCAGGCACTAAGACCAGACATAAGGCTTCTGCTGTCCAAATCTAGCCCCTCACTGACCAGTCCTAAACCCTAATAGGTAAATCCCAGCAGAGCTGGTGGGACCTCAGCAGGCTCTGCTCCACACAGGGCTGTTCAGGCATGCATCCCAGCTAGAAATCCTCCCTTGGCACCAGTGCTGTGCCAGGACGTGTCACTGCCATGCAGCCAGCTTTCTCTGGCTTTCCACAGGAATACTTCCGCTGGGCCCTCTCTTTTTACCATCCACATCTGCCACGGAGTTGTATGGGCTCCCTGGGCAGTCCCTCTCCATCCGCATGTCCCACTCCAAGGACGGGGTGAGCTGCTGCTTCCCTTCCCCTCCACAGAGGCAGCTGTGCTTAAAAACAACACACTTGCTGGACTTAACCAGTAATTGGGTTAATCAGCTGCCCTGCTCTACCTTTCCTCCGTGGCTGAGACAGCACGCAGTGGCTTGTGTGGCCTGGGTCAGGCTGAGAGACTCGTCTGTGTGACTGCATGTCAAGGCGGTGCTTGTGGGAGACAGTGCACTTGGTGTACTGCAGCTGTCCCAAGGGAAAGCAGCTGGACTGGGATAAGAGTTTGCTAACAAGGGGGACCGAGCAGGCCACAGAGCCTCAGCCTTGGGACCCAGCCTTTTTGGGTTCCCACCCATTTTCCACTGCCCTGACAGTAATCAGTGCCCTGGAGAAATCAGAAGAAGAAAAAAAATCGGTGCATTACAGAAGGAGGGAGGGTGGGAGTAGAAAAGGAGCCTCCCCTCTCTCTCCTCTCCCAGATGTGCAGAGCAGTGCCCAGAATTGCAGGACTTCCCACCGCTGGTGATTGCTGGGCTGAGCCCCTCAATGCTGGGTCCCAGAGCCGTGCTGGCATTCCCTGTGCAGCTTGGCCATCTGACACTTGCTTCCTCCCAGCCACAAACACCACTCCTTTTCTCCAGGAAGGAGCCAAACAATGCAGGCTTCAGTGGGCACCTTTTGACTACAATTTACCCCTCCTGCTCATCTTTGCAAGCAAAGCACTAAATCTGTCCCCTGTTCTCAGCTCTTGAATGTAGTGTTATCCTTAAAAAAAATACTCCAGAATGTTTATACATGATGTTTTAATCACCAGAGTCTGATTCGTGTTCACTGGATTAGTTTCATATAATGTGAAGTTGTGTGAGTCTGTGCCTTTCCTCCTCCATATTTCTTTCCTCTCCTTTTTGTAGGGCCTCAGTAGTCTGGGAGGGATGGTTTGCATGAACCTTTGAACACAGTAGTCACAGTACTTATCCGGGAACCTCTAATTCAACCAAAACTCCTTCGTTCTCACCCCACCAGAGGGTTTAGGTCAGTAGCACTGCACAACAGGCTGTGCCTGACTGGCACCCTGAGCTGCTTGCAAGACTTGGGGCAATTTTTGTCTTCAGGCCTTGTCCTGTAAAATGAAAACTTTCAGCTTTGTCTACACAGAAGTGTTTTGAAAGCAGGTTGGGGGAGGGGGGAACCCCTCTTTCGAGTGTTTGCCAATATCAAACATTTTCTTACAATAAATACGCAGAATCCCATAATCCAAACTATGAAAATATGTATCAGAAAAAGCCACCCGTGCTCTGCATGGAATTTTTGTCCTGTTTTGGGCTTCTTGCCCTTGTATCCTTACAGCCTTTTATATCTAACATTCATAATAGTGGCCATCTCCTTAGGGTCTGCATGCCCATCTTTTGGGTCTTGGCAGCTTCAAAAGCATCAGCATCTGTTCAGTATTTCATTCATTGTAACAAAATATTTATAAGTCTCAAGCCTCCCTAACCAAGGACCTAATTAAAGTCTTTCTAGTCTCCTGCTTTGAAAATTATAACAAGATTTGCTGGAAACAGAGACAGCACATGGCCAGTGTTTATGGCTGGTACAGCACCATTTTGAAAACCCATCCATAAACCTTTCAAACAAGGCAGGGAGCACACCTGAGCAGTGGCCGGCTACTGCCCAGAGTTGGAAGCTGGTGCAAAGGCAGAGGCTGGGCTCAGCCTCCCATCCCCCTGACACAGGCTCTTTCACAGGCTGCCAGAAATCATTTCACCACTTTTAAGGTGCATTGCATTTAGCAGGACAAATGCCAGAGGAGGAATTTTGTGTGCTTGAATAATGTTGTAATTTACCTTATAACCGGCCTCATTACGATGTTGAGTGCTCTGTTGATTTACCTGGCTTTTGATTTAGTGGACTCTTTTTAAATGACAGTTTAGGAATGCAGCCAGTGACTGCAGGCAAAGGACCTTAAACTTTTTGGAGCTACAGTCATCTGTTCAGACACTGACTTTTTAAAATCAAGATAGACATCAGACAGCCGCACCAGACCCATATACAGAAAGCTGTGACTGAATTAAACTGAGACATTAGTTCAGAGAAATCATTTCATAATGATACGTGCTGCATCAGTGCCCCTTTGTTTCCTTTTGAGTTTGCCCCTTGCAGAAACCCAGATTGTGGGCAAGTACAGGGCAGAACCCTTGCTGCTGGCTGGGGTCAATGTGCAGCATCCTCCCTGCGACTGTCCCAGCTGAGGGGGGTGCCAGCAGTTGGCTGAATTCCATCTCTGTTGTGTGACCCTGGGGTGGCCATTCAGGAACTCTCTTCACACGGCAAAACAACCATCAACAATGAAAATACCAATGCTCTGCATTTCTTCCTGGACCCTGCTGATGGAATGTGCAATGCGGGGTGGTTAAAAAATAAGAGCATATCTAATTCTCTAGTTGTGCTTGTGCAGTATTGCCAGACTTGCAAAGAAAAAATAACAAGGTTTTGTACCAGGCATCATATTTTAGCTCTGGAAATATTTTAAGTTTCAGAATTCCCTAGTTGCTGGTACAGGGGGTGTAACACATTTTTTGCCTCATTCAGAAGTACTTATTGAGGGAAAGGCTCATTGGGTACACAGGGACTAAAGCTGGCAGCAGAGCAGATCCCTCTCCCCTCTCCATCAGATTTACGATATCTGTGGTAGACTGGGACCTGTGGTAGGGATCAGTTCCTGCACACTGTGGGGATGGTGGCTTTCACCTCATCCATCCTCTAAGGCACAGGATCACACCTTCATTTTCAGGCAGTGCAAAGCATTTTTTTCCCCAGATGTCCATGTTTCTTCTGAAGGAGCAGAATTGCTGCTGGAGGCTTAATGGAAGCCATGACCCAGCAAGATGGACACAAAGCCTGGGGTGTTTGCATGTGCAGAAGTGTTGCTTCACTCATCAGTCCCGGAGCCAGTGGTTGAGTTTGGATGGTCAGGAGTCAGGAAAGGCTGCACATGCCCTTCCAGTGCAGAAGGGACTCCTTCCCTCTTGCCTAGCCCATAAGCTCTACAGCTCCTGGAAATTGTGCTTTTAGTGACAGGCTCTGTAATTTCTTCTCAAACTCTACCCTCTGCCAGTGCTTGGTCCCTGAGTGCATTTCCCTCCACAGCCAGAGGAGACCTAGACTGAGCTGATTTACTCCAATGGCAGCATGTCCTGAGCTGTGGTCATGACCAAATGCCCTGTGAGTCCAAACATGTACTTAGCCACCTTCACTTCCATGCATATGGAAGCATCGTGTTTTAGATCCAAGGCTCCATGTCCCTGTGCACAGAGCAGAGCCAGCAGTGAGGGGCCCTTTGTAGCCTTTCTCTCTATAACTGGGGACCAGCCTCTTTCATACTTCAAGTTCACTGCTGGGAGCACCCTCACTGCCACACGGAATGAATGACCTGATGTGAAGTCCTGGATTCCCTGGCAGCAGCATGAGCCCTCTTTTCCAATATCTCAGCTGCACTATTATTTACTTGTCAGACTGCTGCTATTCCTACTGCTTCTCAGCACCAGCAGTCTTTGCCTTCATTAGTTTCCTCCTGCTCTAGTTCATTAAACCTGCATTTAAATGTGCTATTGGTTCTCCCTAAATGAATAACCTTCCATTGTGTAATATTGAATTCCTTTGTATTAGTCTATTCCCCCTAGTGTCTCCAAATCCTCCTGTAGTCTAGTGCGTTCCTGAAATTTATCAGCAGCCTCCCCTCCTATCATGATGTCATCTGCATCTGGACACCGGCACATCGCGCCAGCCTCGGGCTCATTTGTGCAAAACTCTTAAACAGAGCAAGTCCCGGCTCTGAGCCCCAGGAGATCTGCCCTGTAGGCTCTCTTCTGGTGCACAGAGCTATTTATTGCACTTCTCTCTTCCCTAACCCAAGTTTATCCTCCTAATATTGATACTCCAATACTTGTATACATTTTACTGACCTCATTTTCTGAGGCAGAGTCAGTAACCTTGTTAAACTCCAGCAAACACAAAATCATTGCTTTAAACTTTTCTGGGCTCACCTTCACAAACTTTATGAATAGGATTTGGACTACTCTAGCAGCAATTTTGACTATGGCCCTTTGTGCCAGATGCTTGCATACACCAGTCCCTGCTCCCCCTTTCCCTTCTACTTGCAGCATGATAGGGTAACTTAGGGGATGAGAGGTATTTAGGGAGAAATTAAATATTTTCCAGGTTATGAAATGTGGTGCCAAGGTTTTATTCCCTCACTTGTGGCTGTGCCCTATTGAGAAGCATCCTTTACATTTGCTGTAAAGTAATAATGAATTACAGTCCAATGGTGTAAAGAAATATACTCTCCTCTGCTCTTATTTTCACCCCACTTTGAGCAGCCCAGCCTTTCCAAAGACAGGGGTCTTGGCTTGGACAGGGATGAAACTTGGAGCTTTTCAACCTAAAATATGAAATTATAAGAACTGTAAGCTATTGAGGGGTTATAACGGGGTTGGTGACACAGATGTCCCCAGCTGCAATGTACTACTTCAGCAGCAATGGCAAGGTTTACATACAGCATTTAGTGGTGCCAAGGTCATGACTGAGTGACCAGGGAATCAGGGGCACCTTGGTGGTAGGGTGACTTTGATCCCAAAACCCAGCATGAGTTTGTGCTATCCTGCCTGCTCTGGCTGTCCAGGGATGCCACAGACCTCAGCTAATTCTGATTTCTCACAGAAATGCCCCATGGATGGGGAATTTCTGAGAAGCGCTTCAGTCAGGTTGGCAGAGACAGAAGCTTCTCTTTGCCAGAGGGACCTTGAAAGCCTAGCAAGAAATTGGGCTTTTAACATACACCGTTTCACAGCTTGCATTTTGTCTCCCTCATTCTTTTCACACCTCAGTCCATGCACAATTAGAGTTTTCTTTACTGGGGTGGTTTGACTGAGGGGGCCAGCAAGCCAAAAGGAATTGCCAGACTCCTGTAGCTTGGTCAAGGATAGGTTTGGTTGTTTGTGTACGGAAATGATGTACAAGCTCAAAGCCTTTGTTGCATTAGAAGCATTCCTGTTTTGTGACATCCCTGCATGCTGAAATAGCTATCTTGAAGAGCAAATGCTGAAAATTAAAATCTTCTTGAGTCAAGCCTCCTCATTAGCAGTCTGCCTGGCTAGACTCTACCTTATTATTTTTTGCTGTGTGTAGCTGTAAAGAGAAAACCAAGGAGAAAAATAGGCAATTAAAATGCATTCAATTGATTTCTAAATGAGTATGCAGAACCAAAAAGTCCCAGGAAGAGCCCCATCTCTTCTTTTGCATCTGTTGCTGTATGTGAGAGTGCAAATTCACTAGCAGCTAGAAGAAGACACATTTGCAAACATTAGCAAGGTTAAACTTCTGAGATCCCTCAGTTGAATCTCTGAAAATTGAATGTGTTAAGTCATTGCAGTTGCTTGGCATGCACTGTAGAGCAGGACCTTCTAAAAGCCATGGAAAAGTTTTTCAGGATCAACACAGCCCCAGCAGTCCAAATATGAGACTCTCCCCTCTGCAAAGCCAGAGAATCCTTTTCCTCGTTGCTGAGGAAAATGCCAAAAAGCACCTCATGATTCTTCTGCTCTAAATGGTGCTCTGGTGCAACAGTGAAACCACGGGTGTTACGAAATGCCGCAAGCTCCCAACACCAGGCTCTGTATCTGCCTCAGGTCTCATCAACAGACTCTTCCACATCGATTTAATGCAGACACATCAAATGCAGGCCTGGAACAGTTACAGAAAACCATGAAGATGGTACAAATTAATCTCTTTGCCTTTTCTTCCAAGACTCTCATTACGATCTTCCTTCTCAGAGTCCAATTAAATTTCAGATTGCTTTTTTAGCACACTGAGTAAACTGTGAAATTAAAGAAACCTCTTAACTGGGGTGTATGAGAAGGAGACAGCCCACAGTTGTGCACATGGTGCAAGAGGGAACTGCATGGGCAGAGCTGTGCAGACAGGAAAGCCTTTGTTAAGCTATGAGGCAGAGCAATGGCAGAGCAACTTCCCAGAGCTGGGTCTATCCACCAGGCTGATTCTGGGGAAGGCAGGTGTGAAAAGACAGACTAAAGACTGGAGCCGAAATTGTTTCAAGGGATTGTTTCACGGACTTGTTTCACAGAAATTGCCTTTGGGACTTCAGCTGAGGAATCTGTCACCAGAGGTGAGTCTTTGAGGTGGAAGCCACTCGTGTTTACTGCTCAAGGGCTGCTCCCTGCTTGCTGCCCAGCACTGATGCCCGGAGCAGTCCGTAAGAGCTGTGCCACAATGCAAGTCTCGTGGTGTTTCTCAAGTTACATGAGTCAAAGCTGTCAAGTCTGTAAGTCTGGGATTTGGCTCCAAGTTTCTCTGGCAGCACTCCAAGAAGTGGCTGCAGACCAATTTCACAGAAGCGGCCAGCAACCCCTAGCAGGACAAAGAAAGTCTATTCTCATCCACCATTGCCTCTCCTCCTTCCCACAGACAGCTTTCACTGGTCGCTGGGCTGCAGAGCCCCCTCAATGCACAGACCTGGGAGCTCCTGTCACTGAGACCTCAGAAACTGTGCGTGCATGCGCACATTCACACGCAGGAGCATCCCCTCTGTTCAGAGTTCATGGCTAGCTAGACTTGACGACCTCAGGGAAAAACTTAGTCTGGCAGAGGTGTTTGAAGGATATCCACTGCCTGGGTACAAAGTCCAGTGCAAGACTTCTTATGTCCTGGGATTGGCTTGGATGAGCAGCATTTAAGGTTGGTATCAGTGGCAGATCAGAGGAGGGCAAAGGCAGGGAGAGTTATCTGTTTGGGATAACTGTGGAGGGGCCAAAGCATGGGCTCACATTTTAGTGATGAGAGTCTTTCAGGAATGTTGTTGTGAAGGTCTCAAGTGAAGCAGGAGAAGGCAGGGCAAGGGCTACCAGAGTTCAGTTCAGAGACCACACCACAGCACTGAGTCTGGCAGAGCAGCCCTGTGGAGTTTGTTGATTCAGAAGTGGTGAGGAGGAGAATGTCTTGCTGGGATGAAACACCCTGTCCTGCTAGGAGCGTGTCCTGCTAGGAGCATGGGATCATGTTGCTTCTGATGCTTGGCACTATTGGTCAGCAAATCTGACAAAAAGTGGTTAAGGAGGGCCCTGACACAAAGTCTGTCCTGACCCAGCTGCCTCCACCATCCAGACACCACTCTTTGTGGGGTGTTAAGGGCTTTTTCTCCTCCCTTCACCCAATTAAAAGTTCAATAAAAACCACAAGCTTGCCTCAGAGGGCGAGGGCTCTGAATACCCAAGACTTTGTTTGAAGCTAGCCTGGGTGGATTGCTGGCAGAAATACCTTCACCTTTCAACACCCCCATTGGTAAATAAATTAGCCTGTCACTGAGACAACATCCTCAGCGGCAGCATTTGTGGTGATGGTGTTTAATAGCGACTGAAGTGGAAAGAAACCCTTTACATAATGGATTTTTGGCTCATCTGAAAAATTTAAGGATTTAAAAATTTAGAATTTTTACCGATCAGGAAACTCCCCCCCCCACCCCCACCCCTCCGCCCCCCCCCCCCGTACTGTGGAAACAGTTTTAGAAAACGAGCACCGTGTGCCTAGAAAGAAAAATCTTTTTTCCTTGGTTGTGACGACCATGAATGTGGAATTTTACTTTATTTGTTGGCTTGCATCGCCCTCTTCTGGCTTATATAAAAACACCAGAAAGTTTCACAAGAAACTTGCCTTGGAAATAAACTAAAGCAAAATCCCCCATGTTTATTGATGTTGACGATTATCTACTAAAAAAAATAAAAATAAATCAATCATTCAAACTGGAACCGAGCCCACCTTTGGAAAGCAGGGATGCTGAACGGCAAGGGAAACGATGCAGGTACTGCTTCCCACTGGGTGAAAGGGGCTGGTGGCTGTGAAACTGGCTTGGCATAGAGAGCTTGCACAGTCATTCTGCCCCAGCGCCGGCTCCCTGGAATGAGTGTACAGCTCTTTCGGTCATTGCGCTGGGCTAAGAAGCCTCAGTTCGATCGCTTGAGTTCCACATTAATCACTTCCGACAGTGCTGGCCGTGCTTTCCATGGATGGGACGAGCAGGAGTTGGAGCAGTTTGCGGGCTGGAACACCACTACAACAAGGAGCTGATCTCCGGGAGCTCTGGGCAAGGCAAGGGGCAGAGCAGCAGGGCACCGGCTCAAACCTGCCAGACACGGCACAGAGGCAAAGCTGTGAGCAGGACAGGAGCCCCTGCAGGTGTGTTTCCTCTACTCAGAGGTGCACATGCTTGTGTGAGATTGCAGTAATCTGGAGGATGAGAAGAAAATTGAGTGATGGGTATGGAATTACACCAAAGTTAACCAGGTAACTTCTAGAGTGACCATGTCTGAATATAGCAAAAATTCACACTTTATTTTCATGTAAAAAAATTCGAATCCAAGTGAAGCGGTCCCTAAGGTGATGTGTCTCAAACAAGAAGGATGATCAATCTCAGGTTAAAAGTGAAGAAGTCCTTCCTTCATGCCATGTGTAAATGACACTGTTGAGCCCCCCCACCATGTCAGAGATTTTAAATCAATAGATTTACTACCTTGATGAAAATTCTGCCTCCTTCCAAGAAAAAGGTAATATTTCTTTCTTCCCAAGTCATGTCAGGGACTTCCTAGGACCTTTCTCCTTACAGACTAATCCCAGCCCTATCACCTCACTCTCACTATTACTCGTATTTTCTCACTTCAGTACATTCTATGGCAGCAATACTTCTTCCCTTGTCATCAGTCTCCTAATGAGTAAAGGGTGTCTTTTTCTCTCTCTGAATAACCTGTATCATTATCTACAGCATCCTTCTCAGCTCTGTAATGTGATACCAAGACCATTATCTATTTGCTGCTCATATACTGTGCTTTATTCCTTTCCTGCTGATCATTTTGGTTGCCCAGCTTAAGATTAATCAAGAGACTGAAGGCTTGTACAGTGAATATTTAGTTTTTAGGGGGTTTTTTGGGTGTTTTTTTTTTGGAAACCAGGCTCCTACTTAAAAAACAAACATCTTAAAAATAGTATCATTTAAAATCACCAGTCACTTCTGGTGGAATAGACTGAGAATAGAAATTGTTGCATGGGCAAAACAATGGAAATTATTAGCTTTCCCCTTGACTCTCCTCACATCTCAAATTCTTAGTTACTGCCTCAGGTTTTGATATTCTCATTGAAATTTGTGTAACATAAAACTGATTTACTGCTGTATTTCAGACTTGCAAGCAGCTCCCATTTTTTCTCTCTTAAGAAAAGATAAAGTTCCCACATTTTTTATGCCTGGGAAAAGTATCAAACCAAGACAGGAGGGACACAAAGAAGAAGAGCTGGGAGATGTCTGCAACTCAAACAGGACTGGCAGGTAAAAGAAAGACTATAGAGAAGCCTTTGTTTTTAATGTTTTCCTTGAGTTGCTGGAGGGCTCTATCTGGTGTCTTCCTCCCAAAATTCCCCCCTTACTGCCAGTATATACTGGCATATACTGAATTCAGCTTGCCAGAAAGCAGCTCGGCCACATGCAGCTGCCTGGTCATTCTCTTCACATGATCACCAAATGAGTCTCTCTCATGGAATTTGTGTCCCATCTTTAAAAATAAATAGAACACAAATAAATGAAGTCTTGACTGTAGTCACCAGCCCTGACCCACATGCAGATGTGTCTGTGCTTGAGTCAACAGCTACAAGATCAGCAGGCAGCAATTTCAGAGAGGCCCAGACACCCAGGTTACTCAGAGGAGAACACCACAAGCAGGAATGGAAGGTGCTGATAAATAGCTAGGGCAAAGACATGCCCAATCAAATTATCAAAACACAAAAACCAAGATGGTTTGCAGGAAGACCGAGGGAGATCTCCTGATGTCCCCAGGGTGATGCCAAGTGACTTCCTATCAAGAGTGCCAGGCCCAAGCAGCAGGCTGTGCTGAGGGGCTGGCTGTGCCTGCCCACCCAGCATTGGGTGGCACAGGGCCAGACAGACAGCCCCCCGGACTTGGCTCAGGGCTCCTGCAAGATAGCTGCAAGCAGCCTTCAGATTTGTCTCCAGAGGGCTGGGAGGTGGAAGCTGCAAGGGGCTGTATGGATCCTGCAGCAGGGCACAGTCTGGAGGTTCCATTGCACTGTACAGCAGAGCAAGGGGAGAGAGGTGAGGGTTTGTTTTTCTTGGGCCTCAGGCAAAATGAAATTTCCACCATTTTCTTCCTCAGCCTTCTGCCTCCAAAGGCATTTCCAGTGTCTGACCAGAACATGTAAAGTTGTGCACTTTTGGACATCTCTGCTGCCATGCCCTGAGGTAGCTGCCTCCAGGGCAGGCTTTGCTGTAAGAAGCCTTTCCCTGCTTCTCCAGCAGTGAACTCCATCACTCACAGTGATGATATGTCTGAGCTGGCAGAGTGAGTTACCTGCACATCAAGAAGAAAGACTCCTTTGCTGCCACATACCAGATCAGTGACTGTGGCTGGCTCTGCGTTACAGCTGAGCTATAACCTTGCTCTCCCTCCTCACCTGCCATCTCCAAGTAATTGCTTTTGGACAGATGGTAAGCTGGCAGCATGGTTATATGACTGCAGCTTGGCTTTTCCCACTCCCCCCAAATCTGCTTCAGGTTATACAAAGAGAGCTTATTTTTCTCCTCCCTGCTTCCCTTCCAGCACTACAAACCACTTTATACAGAAGTCAATTGTTTCAGCAACTGCAGAACTGCTCAGGCTGGGGACTTCTTCCACCCGTGCCCCAACATTCCAGTGGGCACAGCTGAACCAAAGCACACAGGGACCTTGCTGTGGTTGCCCTTATCAGGGTAACATGACAATGTAAGTGTAGTGTGACAGCCCATTCTGGTCATTCCTGGTCAGGAGAAATCAAACCTCTTCTAATGCAAGCAGGGCCAGACTGATACCCAAGCTAGGCAGAAATGCAAGGGATTTTGACTGGAATAGTTTCTTTCAGGCAGCTGTTGCCAAGATGGGTTGTTAAAAACATGATTTCTCTCAGTAGTTCCAGACATTCAGGTCTGAGTCTCACAGTCATCTTAAAAGGCTTAATTTCTTAATTTTTTTTTTCAAATAAGATTTGCTATGTGGGTTTCTTGTTTTTTTTTTTTTTTTTCTCTGAAGTCTGCACAAGTTAAGGGCATCTAAAACCTAAGTTGCTGTCAGCAGCAGACTTCTTCCATCCACCTCTTATTTCATAGAATCATACAATAATTATAAATTAAAACATTTTCTTACATTTTCAATATTGGCATCCTTCACTATAACATCCAATTTTCAAGCAAATGTATGGATATCCTCATATGTTGCTTTCAACTTTCAACCTTCCATGTATTATAATACCAAAAATGATGTAAAAGGACCTACCAGAATTAAAACTAGCCATGCACAGGTAGGAAGGTAATGTGAAGGCCTCCAGCTAGGTTATTTTTAAAAAATCAGGTTAATAATTTAGTAACTTGAAATATTTTACCATTTTCTCATGTGAAGAAGATTATGCAAGAAATTGAAAGGCAACTATAAGCAAGGCAAAACTACTACAGCCACAGGGTAAAAGTTTCAAAGCCATTAGCTTTTGTTTCCCTTCACCTCCTTCCCAGAATGTGATAAAATTGTATGTGCTCAGGTTTGTTGCATTTATTTATTTTCAATCACAGATTGTCTACAATTGCTTTAGTTGCATTTGGATAAGTGTAAGTATGTACTCGACCACATCGGTGTCACCTGTCTTGCTCATGGCACTCACACAGAAAATTACCTTCTAGAGCTGGGATCAACCCCATTCAGCTGGGATCAAGATAACCAACAGACGTATTCAAGTGACTGTCATGGAAGAGTCAGTACCCTAATGAAGGGAGAAGGTGCTCTGGGAAGCCGAAGCTGTGGGAGGAAGTGCCTATGTAGCTGTGCTCCTGCAGATGAATTTGGAATTCAATAGCAAGAGGAGGCAGCAACCAGCAATTACACACAGGGGAAACAACAGCTCATCTTCCTCTACCGAGCACATGCAGCACTGAGCTTTTCCCCAGGGGAGCATCTTGACTGAGAATTCCCAGATCTCTCCTTCAAATAGGCAATAGATAATTGCAATAAATACAAAACATATATACATACACTTACCCCTTACAGGTCTGCTCATCCATTAACATCCCCCAGCCTTCCAGTCAGGAATTCATTTTCAACAGACTTTTGAAGTAGTTATCTATAATTTGCTTCCACACAACGTGTGTTTACTTTGCAAAATCAAATGCATGGTTAGAACTTAGAGCAAAACACAGAGGGCCCATGGAAAAAACTAGATGTGTATATTATAGAGAAACAATGGAAAGCAGCTCTACAAATAAGAATTACAATGGTCTATTTTGTGTATTGCTTGCTTAAAGCTACGTGATTATAACCAAAGCTCTTTTTATTCTTAGCATTTTTGT
This sequence comes from Ammospiza nelsoni, assembly GCF_027579445.1. Classification (NCBI taxonomy): domain Eukaryota; kingdom Metazoa; phylum Chordata; class Aves; order Passeriformes; family Passerellidae; genus Ammospiza; species Ammospiza nelsoni. The sequence goes on from NC_080633.1 coordinate 60,159,800, forward strand.
CAAAAGCAGAGGAAATAAAGATAGTTTACTGCCAGAAGAATAAAACCAGGCACATAAATACCTATCATGCATCACAGCTATAGTACACAGTATCTCCTTAGAGCAGATGATGATCTTTTCATAGCTCAGTAATGCATAAAGGCTAAATTCCAAAGCCAAAATTACTCAAGCCTGCTTTTTTTGAGCAATTTAGAAGTTTAATATTGCTGATTACCATCTCACTTTGAAAGCATGCTAGAGGAGAGGAGGAGTCTATGATCAGGAGAAACCTCAGCTGCAGAAACCTCTGCTAAAACCCGGTCAGGGATGGAAGAATAAAGCAGAATTTGTCAACTCCACTGCAGAGTGCACTCTCATTATTCTGTTGATGGCATCCAGTTTTCACCACCTCTGCTGTAAAATATTTTGATCAAAACTATGGTTTTGGTCAATGAAGTAGTGAATAGGTCTTTCAGTGCAACTGCCTGTTTGAGGGGGATTTTGTTGGCAATTGGCTGAGCAAATTTCCACTTGCAATTACAGCCGTGAACCCTGCTGAGGGCATCTGTTGGGTAGTTAATACTTGTTGGGAAGTATCTCGCTTTAAGTGTGTTTTGTTTACAAAAGAAATTCCTCCGCTTTTTAACGCAGTGTTAAAGACATTGTGCCTCCTGTTTATTTACATACAATGTTCAATCCGTGTTATCTTTGTTCACTGTACTGATTTTCCTCCCAACAGGGGGCTAACATATTGAAGGGCTTTTTTGATTGCCTTCAACTTTCAATTGAGTTATAATAATAACAGCCAAGATACAGAGAGGTTATTCAATTAAGTATTATAAGAGACTGCTGACCCAATTTTTTTTTCTTTTCTGTCCAGCAAAAATAAGGAGAAACTCCATGGAAGGTAAAATTGAAATGGATGTCAGTGTAAGCAGGACCTACAAGAACAGTTTCTGCATCAATGGCAAGAGCAGGACAGCTTAATCTCCTTCTGTGGCTGTCATTTTTTAAGGAGAGCTGTCCATCCAGAGCCCACATAATCTGCAATTAATTCCTTTGCCCTGCAGGAGTTTTGGAGCCACATTAATAGCTCTGAGCATGTGAAAGGATGCAAGTGTGAAACAGATGCAAGCCTCTTTCATATTATTTTTCAGTGTAAAACTCAGGAATATGAAGCTCTGTAGAAGCAGGCAGAGGGGTATCTCTGTTAAGAGCCCACCTCCAAAGCCCCGAGGAAGTCCATACTGTTGTTTGCACAGTGAGCCAGGCCTCCCTCACCAGCAGGGATGAGGTAAATATGCAACCCCAGGTGGATCAGGCTCCAACAGCCCCAGCCTCCAGTGATGAAGGAACCCTCCAGTGTACCCTGCAAGAGCAATATGTGGGGAAATCACCTCCTCTTCACCTACAGAAGCTTTGTCTGTCTGAGCCTCATGACGAACAGCGTAACTGTTTGACTGCATAACAGGCTATCAAAATTCTTGCTTAAATACCTCCAGAAATGCTGTCCAGTCCAAAAAGGTTCCCAACTGCAAAACTCCCTCTTTCAGACACACTTTAAATGGAGACTGAAGAAAAGCTTCAGCTCACACTCTTGCAGATGGAGGGTAGGACACTTGTAATAAAGGCTTGCTCGAGTGGAAGCTGCTCATCAAGATAAAAAACACTTCTACCATATATATAAAAGCAATGGCACATTTTTGATGACCACTTTGAAGGTTTAGGAAGAAAACAGGAGATATTACACAGTTGAATTCTGATTGCATGAGTCAGCAAGCTCAGTTTGAACATAAAAACATTGGTGTAAACACTCGCACTCATGGACGAGTGCTACGGATTTAATGTTAAGGATACAAGGATTTAATTTATCTTCCATTTGCAAACTAATATCTTAGGTAGTAAAATGTTTTCCAGCAGTTACATGAACATAGGATTTTTGAATAGCATCAGAAAAACCCAATATAATTACCAATACTCTCCTTTTTTGCAAGATCTCTCCTTTCCCTCTCTTCTTCCATCAAACTGCATTGGAAGTCTAGGTGTTCAGCTCATGTGTTTATTAAACATGGCCCATGTATTGTTATGTAAGTTACTTTGGTGAAGATGTATTTCCTGGTCACACCTTGCTCCTTCCTCCATTCTGTCCCCGTTCTGAAATTCTTTTCCAAATATGTTTTCAGAGAGACGTGATTACCATTTCAGAAATACATATCTGACATAGGAGCTCTCAAAAGTAAACATTTATTTAATACCAAGAAAATCTAATGTCCTTCTGGGTGTAACTTGCAGAGCCAAGGCCTAAATCTGTTTATGTAAGCTGAACCTCAAAAGCAAGGTAAGTGACTTCAGTCAGGCTTCCACAAGCCTTAAAACAAAGTGTGAGCTGAAACTGGACCTTTGCTGTTTATTGGAAATACTAAGGAAGCAGGCACTTTAGAGAAGTGACTCCATTTTGAAAGGCTTATAGCTGTGTGCAGAACCATACATTTGCTATCACACTACCCTTAAGGGTTTTAATGCTGGCAGTTAATATACCTACACTTAGGTTCTAACTGAGCAGTTCTTTACCCATGGGTACAATTGTGTCTCATACAGATGTACTGCAGTAACACTATCGCTTTCATGCTGTTAGTTTTATTTCTGGAGTTTTTCCCCCCATTTTCTGCCTGATTTCACAGATGTGATGTATAGATGAAAGACAACCAACTCTTGTGCTTATCTCCCAAATCTTATCCATATGGTTGTGAGCCCACAATGTATAAGACAAAAAGGTCTGAAGAAAATGCCATCATCATTTCAGAACTGCACACAGTGACTTTCTTATTTGTTTGAAAGTAATCACCACTTATTGGGGAAAAGAAAAAACTAAAGCAAATCAGTGACAAAAATACCACAGAACTAAGCTTAAAACGTAAATCAGGAGCATCTTGGCAAAACCACATGGAATGCAGGAAGGCTCCTGCTAATATGCAAGAACAGTGACATCTTGTGGGGATTTACAGAATCGAGTTCACAGAGGGACAGGGCAAACTAGTCTGTGATGATGGGTAATTAAAGGAAACTACCTCAGTAGTTTATTTAATACATATACCACTAATATTTGGTAGAAATTAGGCTTTATTGCTTTTATAATGAGGAATGAAAATTAAAAAAGCAGATAAACAGCTAGTTAGAAAAACTTTGAAAACAGAAATTAATGGAATGGGGTGGAATCCAAATAGCTCTGTAGCCATTTCCTCTGCTCTCCCAGGAAGTAGTTATAATTATCACTTAAATATTACTCATCCAAAGTAATAATGGCATAAGGGAAAAGAGACTAAACAAGGAATTATGTTGTAAAGGCATACAGTCAAACATAAAAATGACATACGTATTAAGTGGGTTTTAAAAACACACATGTAAATATTTAATAAAGAAAGCATGAATAGTTATGTTGTTCCTTTCCTCTGATTAACAGACTATGCCAAATTTATTATATGTACTTCGTGAGAAAGCAAAGTTGTACCACAATAGAAAATTAATTTATCCTACTTGCCAGTACAGTGTGCAAGATTTGGACCCTTCAGATTGCATCAGAGTATTTGAGTTTCTGGAACAAATCTTCAGTGTGATAAAGTGTCATAACTCAGCCAAGACACTCAACTCTGACAGCTTACAAGCAAAAATATTTTGATTTTTTTTTTTTGGCAAGTTTGCACCCAAACTAAGTTGTAAAAACATAACATTTACAACTTGGAAGATGAAAGATTTTCCTACCATGATGTTCATGTGTTCCTCTTATTTTCTTTTACCTGAGTAACCTAAGTAAACAGATTACAAGGCAATTTAGACATATTAGCTAATACAAGGTTTACTGGACTTCTCATATATAGAAATGTACTTTGACACTATTTGCAGTTTTACAAATACAAAATGAATAAGAACTTTAAAACATATTTACTGAGCAGCCATGTTTTGATATCTGTACAGATCAATAAGTGCTGTGGAATTATGTACAGAATTTATAATTTAATTTTTAAACAGCTTTTGTGCAACCTGGCTGTAATGTGCATTTAAAAAACTGCTGTCAACATCACACATCTGTAATTTACTGGTGCCAGAAATGGAAAGTACAGAATAGGACAACAGCTCCTAAAATAATACTGTGCTATGCAGACATCAGTACATAATTCAAATAGTGCATATTAATCAATGTCTGATGAGGAATAATAGCTGCTAATACAGACACAGGCATTCACAGGTATTAGGTTTGTTAGAGTAAGTATGGATGAATAAACTTTTCCATATATAAACATTAAAAGAAAGGGCTTGAATTAGGAAGTCATACAATAATTAAAGATGGAAATTTATGTAATAAATAACAAAAGTTTCAATTTAACTTGCAGAAGATAAACATAGTTGGAAAAAATCCTTTATAGTAGCAAAAGATCCTTCACAGTAGCAATGAAACCATTCAGAATCATTGTCAAATCAAAGGTAATTTGGTTTTATTTTATAATCATAACAACTGAAAGAAAAAAAGAAAATCAACACAAAGAAAATTTAGTTTATCTCTGATAGCTGTTAGGGTACTTCTGTGTTATTGTATCTCTCAGATGTTTCCTCCTCTTTTTGTGCTCTATTCACATTATCCCTTTTGAATTTTGATTTTTTTTTAAAGTTTCTTTAGTCCAACATGAATCCATAGACGCTAAAGCACAGTGAATATGCAATCTGCAGACTGGTGTGAGTGAAAAACCATAGGGAATATAATCACTTTTACGAGGTAAGCTTGGAGTAACTTGGAGGAGAGAACTTGCGCTTCAAGTACTTGAGAATGTAAAGTGGAAGACAGCTTACAACAGTGATTGCTGACACTTTCCACAGGAAGGTCACAGTTGTGATAAAGGCAACATCTGCAGAAACAAAAAGGGAAAATAAGTAATGGGAGCCACTAACATGGAAACTGGAACTTCCACAGTGCAAAGTCAATAAATGTCTATTAATTGTTTGCTTATGCTATTGTCCAATTTTTAAAAAAAGGGCAATAAAGCAACAGAAAGTTAATCTCAGGCTTTTGCTTTTGCAAATTATTTTTTTGGAGAGGAACTTCAGAGTTCCTTTATGGTCCTCACACTGTTTTTCAGCTGAAGTAACTTTTAGGGGAAGCAGAATCTCAGTTTAAAAGCACAACTCTCTCATAATAAAAAGTTAATTCAGCTTATTTTTCTATTAGTAAGAATGATTTTTACCTGCTATAATTTCCCAACCAATTTGGATCTTTTATTCTGTATTATTTTTCTTACATCTATGCTGAATGATTCTTAAAATCATAGAGATTAAATCAGAGCCCAAATATTTCAAGGCAAAATGTAGTGATATTGCTACCTACCACAAGGAAAATATAATCATTTTTGACAAAAAATTAACAATAATGCTGACACACTATGCTTGCTAATGAATTTTTTGGACCCTATTTGTGATAATTAGATCATACTTAAAAATCACGAAAAGATCCTAGAACTCAGGGAACCCCAATAATTTTTTCTTTAATTTTTACCTATTATTTACAAATGCATATATTAAAAAATTCTCTACTCTTGACTGAATCTTTAAAGAAAAAAAAAAAAAAAGCCAACCCAAAACTTCAAGAAAAGTTAAACTTCACCTACCTAAGAAAGCTCCAAAAGACACTCTGCCTATACCTGTTTCACAAAGAGGGAAAGTGAAAGGATAGATTTACAGAAAATACAAAAGTTATGCAAAAAACCCCCAAAACAACAACAAACTCCAACAGGTTAGCAACACAAAGAGGAGATGAAAAATATGTTAGTAGCATTAACTGGATTAGTATTGCCTTTCACATGTCAGTCAGATTACTTTAAGCAGCAATTAAATCAAAACACTTTGAAAACATAGAGATTTTATATTTGGTCATGTTTTAAGGTTGTAAATAGATTGGCACTTTTATTACATTTCACTTCAAGGTATAATTTACTGTACAAACAACTTGATCATGTGAATGAAAATTCACTTCATAAAATGCAATAAAGAAATCCTTTCCTGCTCCAACTTTGCTTATTAAAATACTTAGTATATTAAATTTCAATGTATAAACTTGTTATGCAGTTTTAGCCAAAGCCTGCTTGGGCATACTGAAAGCCCATGTAACCTATCATAGACACCCTAAAAAGGCCACTGTGTGTAATTAACTCAGAAACATAAAAACTGGTTTGCTTTCATGAGTCAGAGCTCTAGAGCAGTATCTGTTTTGCCTTTGGTATTTTTGCCTTTCCAATTTGAGTGCCATGTCATCATATAATTTCTCTGGAAGGAGATGATCCTTATAAGCACCATCACTGAACTAAGTTTATTTGCAAGTGAAGTCAAGCGCTATTGCTCTGGACCATTTTTCCTGATCCATGGACGTTGTTCTATATCTTGAACTGCAAACCATCACATTATGCTGCATCACATACACAAAAACGCTCCCTCCCCCCAGTTATAATGGGACAGATTAAATAAGAACAAAGCATTAAGCAGAAGTGAAACTAAAAGAAAGGCATTTTCTCAGATAAGTGTTGAATAACACACATAAAATACATCTTTACAAAATCTCATGAAACTGCAGCCTTTTCAGTACTCTCAAAAACAAAAATAGTGAAGTTAAGTCCCTGGGTTGCAAGAAGCCATGCAACTGTTTATGGACTCGCTTGGGCTTGCCCAGCAAATCCACAAGCACAGAGAGGAAAATGCTCCCCTTTACGGAAAAGTCTGCAAGAAACAAAGTTCCTGTGGTTTCTACACCTTTGTGAACATCATCTAAAAATTTTCACAGAACAACACCAGAAAGGATGGAAGGACTGGCTGTCACCAATACTACAGACTTTCAAAGGTGAAGCTGCAAGTTCTGCTTTATGAAGTTCCTGCAAGTCTGGACTCAAGTGCAAGTACCTATATCTGATCTTGTTTGTTCCTTTAATTTGTAATTTGACTGCAAACATTCAAAAATCAACCCAATAATCTCTATTATTGTGTCTGTGCATCAGTGTCAGAGGAAAAAAAAGGGTGCTCTGGCAAACCTGAAATAATGTGCAAAATAAGTACCAAGCCCAGCAGAGTTGTTTCTTCACTCCTCAGAAATCTTGGAAGTACTAGAACACCTGGGACAGGCAGTGAAGCATTTACTGATTAAATAAACAATTATATAAATAATTATGTAAATAATTATATAATGCACACACACTACCCTAGCACTGACCACCTGGGGACTGACAGAGTGAAGGCAGAATTGTAAGACTTCTAGAAACTGCCATGTAATGCTCAATTCTGCTATGTGAAATGACAGGTGAAGAAGGGCAGCTCAATACTCATCAGATCCTAAAAGTCAGAGAAGAAGCTGGATTCTCAGCTCCTCATGAGGTATAATTAAAGATGTTATATATATTTCTGTAAGCTACATTTGTAAAATCACACCTAGATACTTTATTTTTACTAAAGGATAAGTTGATCCAAGAAGAAATAGGTATTATTTTGATGCTGAGATTCTTGATTGGTAAGATTTGCAGTTGGAATGTGTTATTTCATCTTGTGAACTGTAAACAATCAGTACCTTAAGGCACAGTATGGCATGCCAAAACCTAAAGCAAAACAAGCTTAATACAAGCTTACTATAATTATGAAGCAATGGCTCCTATATAAGGTCTTTCCTTCTAGGCTGCTGCATCACTTCCTAACAATACTTCAGCAATTTTAGCCTTGTAAGTTAGATCTAATGAGGCCCACTTGGCCTGGTGTGTAAAATAATGCACCAATTCAGCAAAAGATCCTGATTTTTAACAAACTATATCTATTTTCAATAGTGCAAATCTCAAAGCTAATTTAAACTATACAATTTCGACTGTCAATATCAGACCAAGGATGGAAAAGGCAGGAGTGTTTTGACTAAAGTTTATAATCTAGATAAACCATACTAACAAGATAAAGATTGTTGAATTCTAGGAGAAAAGGGTAAGAGAATATTTTAACCCAACACTAATTAGGCCTAATTTGGACTCAATTATATTTCTTATAAAGAAAGCTGCATTTTAAAACATCACCTAATCTTCATTGAAAAAGAGGGAAGAGAAAAACATTATTAAAGATACAAAACAGTTCTTTGCTAAAGAACTTTTACTCACCAAAGTATTCATTTAGGAATGCAAGAGAGGCCACATAGCAGCCAAGACTGAGGAATTCAGCCACCACCATTAACCAGTGCCACGTTCGTATGGTCAGTGCAACCATCAAGAGCTCAGTCAAGATCAGGGCAGTGAAGGAAATGGCAACGACGTGAACAAACTCGGATTCAAAAAGCAGCAGGGCTCCGTACATCAGAATTCCACCTATGGGGTGAAGAGGCACACAGGGTTGGCAAGACACCCTGAAGTGAAATTTCACTGTACCAGCTTTTACAACTGCACACCGAACATTTGATTGCTCATTATGAAAGTTTGTCCAGTAATTTTTAAAACATTGGTCTTTCTAAAAGAAGGATATTTACTGTACTTTGTACATGTGAAATAAGCCAACCAAAGTAAAGCCATACAGAAATAAAACTATTAGAAAATTAAACACCTTTTAGTGCAATATATCTGATTAACTGTTAATTAACCTCATTTTGTCAAGTGCTGCAAATAAATGAGATATTGCTGAAAGTGTAATTACTTTCAACTGATTACGTAATTCAGATTTCTTCAACAGTACTTCTGTCATTCAATGAAAGAAAACTACTGTGTAAATACATGCAATGTGATAAGCACTCATTAAACTTTTTCTGGATTAGCATTTAATTAAAAACACGTCCTTTTTTAGGTAACATGCACCAATAAAAATACCAATCATGCTGTGTTTTGAATAGGCCTGGCACACTACAGGAATATTGATTTACGAGATAAACAGAAAGCAATATATATAACTACTGATGAAATGCTAAGCTTTGGGAATTCAACCTGCAGCTGAAAAACAATATTGCTAATAGCAGACAAAAATTTCTCAGTTCAGCAAAATTAGGACTCTCTCCTACCTTGGTAAATACTGATTAAAACCCAGATGAGGAAGGTCTTAAAGGACAAAGATCTCCCCTAAGGGAAACATGTGAGAGGACAGTTAAACACAACTTTAAAAAAATAAATCTACTCAGCTCATATATTTTTAATAGTTCATTGCCAGAGAAACATTTTACAAGTAAAATACACAATATTTGAAGTGATAAAGGCTACAAAGCTTCTACTTGTTTTTATGATTCTGCATTTCAAGTTTATATAGAAATCGCACAAAGTCTAAACTTAGGAGTAAGAAGTTAAGGCCTTAAACAGAAGAGATATTTTAGCTTGCAATGCTCTGGCTGGTTTTCAGAATGATAAATACAGAAAAATTAATTTATTTTTTATTTGTAAAATGTAGTCTTCAAAATAAGTACAGCATTGTACCTACTGACCAAAACCTTAAGCAAATCTGCAGTTATTTACTAGTAACTTCTAAACGTTGGATAAACTGCCCATTTGCTTTCACAGAATAAATTTATGACTACTGCAAATTTTCAGCAAGTAACTATTACCAAATAAATTTTAAATATTTTGATTGTGAATGGTAGAGACTGAAACATATGCAAAAATCAAAGAATAAATGCTGTACATGTAATATGACTCTTGCATTCTGTGAGGATACTGATGAAATATGTTAGAACTGAAGAGTTGAAAAGACATTTTAAGGGATAAAGTGGCAAACAAAGCAGCCATTTTGCCACCAAAAAAAGGATCAATCTAGAAGAGGTAAGAATCAGCAGTTCTTCATTACTGCAACAAGTTCCAAGTTCTGTGAACAGCATTCCACAGGCAAGCTTATGACTCTGTTTAGCAGGTGAAGGCCATGCTTTTTGGAGTTTGATAAAGGACTGAAATATCAAAAACTTCAAAGATTCTCAAGCAGAGAAAGAACCAAGATCTCCAAAAGAGGAAAAAAGATGATCCCAGATTAACATAGGTAATAGCTAATTTAGTGCAATTAAAAAGACAAAGACTCAGAAAATTTTGAACTGGAGTCTTTAACTGGAGTCTGCTTCTGAACTTTTAGAAACATCTTTGAAGAATTTACTATTCCTAAAAAAGACTGTCTGCTTCTGTCTTGGATCATAACTTTCCTAGCTGACAGCTAAGGATGGAGAAGAAGTGCTTTTCAAAAAGCTTATTAAAACAGAATCTTGATATTTATTTCACTCTTGTGGGTAACAAAATTACAAACTTTGATTGTTTGCAAGTATGTGCAAACACAAAGAAAGCAGTATCCATGGATGACTGAGTTCAGATATATCAGTTATAAATATCTGTTATTTAAAAGAAGAGCGTTTTTGGAGACATCGGCAGTAATTTCTGCACGTTGAGAAAAAATAAATCTATAAATTCAGCTACCAATTAGAACAGAAAAGTTAGATGTGAAAATGTAAACAAATAACTCCACATGAGAGATTTTGGGGCCAGAGTGAAGGTTGCTTTATCAACATACCTTCAGGTTTGAATTATTTCAGTACAGCCACTGGTGACTAGAGAAATGTATTAATAAAAATGATTGAAATGTTTAGTACTGTGGATTATTTTAATAGTACAGAAGTTGGCAATAGTTGTGCAATCTGTCTTGCTTGGAATACCTTATGAAAATGATTGCAACAATTCCCAGTTTCGCACACTGGAGATTTTAGCATTTGTTTGTAGCTGAGCACTGAGGACATTCATACCTTTGTGAGATCCTTATAAAGTTCTGGATATAGCAATGCCATTTCTGGCTTCACATCTTGATCCAATACTAGAGAGAAGACTGGAAACATAGTATATATGGTTGCATACCTAAGAGAAAGGAAGAACATACATTAACACTTTCGTATGACATAATTTTAACTTGAGTTCAATGAGTTCAATTATTATTTTTATGAAATGAAATGAAACTGATTCTTTTTCCCAGTACTTAGGCAGCTTACCAACACAGCTTTCACATGCAACCTGCTCTTGCGGTTCTGAGAGCTGTCAGTTGTGAGAAGTTACAGTCTTATACAGTCAAAACCAACAAACACATTTCTTTATTCTATCACCCAAGCCTATCACCTGTTACCATACTCCCTGTGCACTTGCACTTTGGACAACCAGTCCAAAGACCTGACATTTAAATTCATCTATAGATGGATGCATGAAAATGGAATTAAAAAAAAGGCACTATATTCTGGACAACATGGAGAAGGTAGGTGGATGAATAAGAGTCTTAACAGCTCTCTGAATGGCTTTGGATTTTATTGTACACATGCCAGATACACACTTTATGTGTATGTATATACACATATACTTCCTTGGAACTTAGCACACTTCTGCAAACCTTTTAAAGAGGTCTGCTGCTTGCCTCTGCAAAGTCTGGTGTAATCAGACCATGGTTTGACTAAGGTTTAGGTTACTCTTGGTTTCAGTTGTTATTACTTACAAGGAGAATAAAAAGAAGCTCTTAGGTCACAGGGACAGAGAACAGGACAAACACAAACATATGCACAGCTCTCAGCTATATAACTTGGGGAACCATATGAATAAACCTGCTGCTGCAACCCGACCAAGGTGCTCTCAGGGCTGCACATATTCACATTAATGGAAATCTATGTGGCAAACTTGGATAGTGCACTCTCAGAGGAAATATCACAGTAGCTTCAGCTCCATTTTAAACACAAACCCCTGTGATTCTCACTGAGATTTGGACATTAATCTAGCCCAGCTGAAGCTGGTCTGGTCTGGGAGATTTTCTTTATTGTTTTCACCCTGTATGTGCACAGGTTCTACAGTATCTTCTTCTAAGGCTATGCAGATCCCTCTCTCCAGAGAACTGATAATGAGACTTCTCCCATCATATAGTGCATAACCAACCTAAAAGTGACTTTTCTTGGTGCACTCATCCCAGGTTTTGGTAGTGTACCCATGATAAATGCATGGAAAACATGGATGACACCAAGCCCACAGGGTTATTTAACCAGTTAGTTTGCTTTATTTATTACCAGAAATTGTTACTGCTGCTTTGACTTACCCTACCATTAGGAATCCTTGGTACAAGGGAACAGATGCAAAGTAGAAGACTGATGAAAATACAGCCTAGAAAAAGCAGGTAATTAATTATTTAATGTAATTCTACATACAAAACGATACAATATAGCAAAAAATAACAATACAAAAAATAACAATCACAAAACATTTGTGACATTTCAAAGACAGACATAGGCATTTTAACTATTCAGAAAACAAAGTATTAAATACCTGCATAGTTGAAATAATAAGGCCTCGGTGCATGACAAACTGACCAAGTGCTGCTGATCTTTTGTAACTGTTTCGGCCATGTACCATCAGCAGCCTACCTATGTGTTTAAACTGTGTGATAGAAAAGTCAGCTGCTAGAGAAGCTTGTTTTCCCTCCTAGAAAAAAAGAAAAATATTTCAAATATGAATCCCAGTGTAAAAGCTGTATATCAAGTTTCAAAATCCTAAGCAATAATTAATTTCAAAAGACAAGTTTGTTCCTTCTTTGAGAATCAACCCTACAATGAGACATGACAATTTTTTTGCGCATATTCTAAGATGCAGTGTGCTGTAACAAGTAAGTTGAATTGCTTCTCTCGCTTCTTCCAGGTAAATGCTGCACAGAAACAACTTTAATTTTTCCTGGTTTTAAAAAGATTAAGCAGAAGACACACAAGCAAAAATACTAAAGATTAAGCATTCTTATAATCTTGCAGAATACTTTAATTGGAAATGATCAATTCACTGTTGTTTAAGAATAAAGCATCTAATCACATTCTACCAGGCCTCTATGTGACACACATTTCACAATGAAACCGTTAACATTACCTTGCCTTCAATTCCAATTCCACAGTCTGCTGCTTGGATCATGCTGACATCATTTCCTCCATCACCTGGAAAATGTCACTGCAATATTCAGTTCTTCAGAGGTTTTATTCTCCCGGCCTTACAGTAATTGAGAAAACCTCTTACATGTCTTTAAATTCTTACAATTAATCTATGACTTATCATTAATTACTTCAGTAATCAAGACTCTCCTGCAGAATAGAGAAGATAACCACACCTTTCTCACAGAATAGCATTTTTGCCCTAACTATGCAATACCTGGCTGCTGGTAAAGGTTGGTAAAGAGGTCTCTCTGGTTTTGTTTCAGCTATTTCTCTGTTGTGCCACCTGCTGCTTACATTTTTACAGATTTTCCTAGGAGGATTGTGCCCAGTTACCTATTGCACACGTGCGTTTCCCGGTGTGGTGCTGTAACAGTTTCACAATGTGGGCTTTCTGCGTGGGAGAGCATCGGCAGCACACCACAGCAGGACACTGACAAGCCAGCTCTACAAATTCATGCTCATAATACTTCAGACAAACCTGAGGGGAAAAAAAATGCTTGGATTTATTTACAATTAAATATTACTACATGTAGCCCAACACAAAAACACAGTATAAAGATTTTTTATTGTGTTTTCCATGTACAACATCTAACTGGAAGGGAAAAAAAGGAAAGATTCTCCTGACTGTGGCTTTATTATTTTTTAAATCAAAGGGATTGAGCGGCAAAGTGCTTTGAGCTTAAGAGAATAGACAATAGTAAAGCTTGCTGTATACAAATTCCATTTCTATTACTGTACAGAAGACTAGAAACCCAGTAACATTTACAACATATATCATCTAATTCACACTCAGCGATAAGCAAAAGTATCTCTAAGGACTACTTAAAAGTATGGGGAAATACTTGAAAAAAGAGCATGAAGGTGCTGATACATTACTTTCTGACCATAAGCATATAAATAATTTGACCAAAACCAAGTTTTTACCTCAAGTGAGTCCCCAGATATCACCAAGGCACAGTCATGCTTCCTCCTAAAAGCATTTAGTTCTAAGTGAGCCTCTCCTCGAGTGACAACCTTCAATAAAAACCACTCAGTTAAAAGATTTTGTTATATTCTTAAAAAAACCCTGCCTAAACAAATCAAGTTTTGAGAACTCATACCCAGAAGCCTTGGTTCAAGGGTTTTATCCCATTGCAAGTCTAATACCCATGGAATTTTACTATAAGCCTCAAGCCTTATGAATTGACAGAGTAATCCTCAAACAAGTAAAATCTATGTAGTCGGCTTAAGTGGTTCCTCACTAAAGTTTGCTAGGGCTAAAATAGTGCCGAATTAATTACATTAAAATATCTCAGTTTTGAGCTGGCCTGAGTCTTTTCATCCTGGCAGGTCTAGAGAAAGATAGAAAACTTTCCCAAGCAAACCTTAATTGTTTTGTTTATTAACCAGCAAAATATGCTCTTAGAATAACATAAAGGGTCCCTATTAATTGTCCCTTCAGTTTCAGGAAGGAAAACCAAGCACAGATTTCAAAGGGACATAAAGATGCTCATTAGTACTAATCCTTTTGGATCTTGCATGACTCTGAAGACAAGATCAAGTGGCATAACATGAAAGAATTACATCATAGATTTAAAAAATTTACATAATTGTTTCAGAAAAGCCCAGCTGTGAAGTGCAAAAAACAGTCAAATGTTACTAAATGCATTTTAGAAGGTTTTGAACTATAAACAGAATACGAAAAATTGAAATTATAATCAGATTTTGAGGAGACTGGCAGATTTGGGTGTGGTGGTGGGGGGTTTTTTTGTGTGTTTTTTGGTGGGTTTTTTGTTTATTTTTAATTTTTTTCCCCATAAATACCAATGTATTTTAGAGGTATCATGCTAGACAAACTTCCAAGCACAGAATAAAACACAAGGTCTGATTACACTTTTAATTTTGTCTCTGTCAACAGATCACATAGATTAAATAACTTTTAAGATATATGAATCTTAATTACATTGAATGTGAAGTTTTGTCCTTGACCCACAACTACCCAGCCTGATGCAGTTCAAAGAATCTTCTCTCTCCAGATGGGTTCTACTACCCATAAAATTTGAGTTACATTAAAAAGCCCCTGCAAAGAGAAAAACTCATACACATGCCCCAATTCAGAATTTTTTTCCTTCTTTTCCACAATTAAGCATTAAAAGAGAAATCTCCTTGTCTGGCAGCTGTTAGGAAGCCCAGCCTGTGTTGGCCTAGCACATTCTTTCTGCATTGCAGAGATGAAGAGATGTCAGCACTTGTGCACACTGATGAGCAGTGATTTTCCTCTCTGTTCTACATTTCAACCTAACAGAATGCTTTTTTTTTTTTTTAATTTGTAAATATCTCCAGAATGACAAACTATGGAAGCTGAGACTTCTAAGAATAAACAGTTTTTTTAAAAACAAAACACAGCTTTTTGGAAAGAGAGCAGCTAAAGGTTTTATCGCTCTAATTTATAACTACAGTAGAAGTGTTATAGTGCTTGATATTTTCTTACATTAATTCAGTAGTTATTTCTTTGCAACAAGTATAGCCACAGAAGTAATTCTGTATAAATGTGTTTTCTAACTAATTTAAAACTGTATTCTAAGTTAACACAGCTTTATGCTGATCTCTTATTACCAGTCAAGGTAATGAAAATAAAAATCTGACTCAACTAAATACATTTTGTTCAGGAAGACTTAATTTGTGGTGTTACAATGTGGAAAGGTCAACAAAAATTGATCTGAAGTTTTATCAGAAGCATTAATAATTTAATTGCAAATAGTAGTCTGCAGGGCCTAATTTGCCATTCTGATGCTTCAGAAGAAAATACATTTACATGTAAATTATATTAATATAATTATTTCTGTAGGTGCGAGTGGATCATTTAGAACAAACAGATGCATTATGTCTGATCACACAGCATCAATCAATGTCTGGAAAATCTATTTTTGTTTGGCTTCAGTCAAGTGAATAGCATGCATATAAAATATATACAAGAAGATTCAGTTTACTTTTCTAACAATTACTTAAACAGTCTGCTGGTAAAATGCACATGTATATAATGACATGAAAAAAATTTCTCATACCAATTTGATCTCTGTTTACAGAGGGGATGTTCACAGTTTCATTCAGGATTAATTCTGCTTGAGTCTAAAGAGTTCTATCAATGAAAATGCTAAAACAAGCAAGAATGACATTCAGACAGCCTAAACGCATGGATAGTTTCTTAGTGGCTCAGCACCTCACCTCCATCACTATTTAGAGGTATCTTGCTATGTCTCTTATGAAGGGTGTAAAACGTCTGTTGAACCTGGCTCACCCTCACATGGCTACAAACATTTCTACAGCACATCACCAACTCTAGAAAACAACACCCTTAAATGCTTTGTCGTTTTACTGCCTTGAATAACGACCTAAGTACTACCCTCTGGACCATTACAGTGACAGTACAATAACCCAACAACTTCCAACAGCCAGCCAGCTACTAATACAGCAACACTGCTGTTAGCCATCCTTTGATGAACCAACAAAAAAAGTTTGAACTATACTTACAGGTCTGAAAATATGAATATCTTGATTTCTAGACACTAAGTGAGAACTTTTTGCAATGCAAGTTGCTGTCTCCAGTTTATCTCCTGTTAACATCCATATCTGCAAAAAAATGTAAGAGTTTATTTCTTTGGACATTAGCGAATTGTCTGTTCTCCAAATCTAAGTGACATCTCTCTCCAACTTTTCTCTGGCACCTTTTTGGATTAAGTTATCCAAGAAAATATACTGACTTGTGCCTTTTAAAGTAAAATTAACTAACAGTTTTTACTGCAATAGTATGCAAAGCAGAAAAGAACTGTCTTTACTTTTTGCAGCTCCATTCTCACAAGGGACAATGTCTCAACGTATATGAAGACAAAGTAAAGCTCTGGGGAAGCATAAAATCCTTTCCCTAAGGCCTTGACACGACCTTGATCAGAAAAGTGAGCATACAGATTACATTTGTCAGCAAAATGATGCAACACAACAATCTGTGACCCTGGTGATAATCTCAGGAAGCAGCAGCCAAGCCATGAGACAGCAAATCTTGGAGCATGAGCTACACTCCCAACACTCTGAAAAGATCCTGCCCACTGACCACGCAGAACTGAGGAGGCAGTAAAGATTAAGGGATAAAGTTGTTACGTTCCCATTGTGTGACAGCTCTCTCAGCCCCTTAACACCAAGAAGGTTTGTTAGTATGATGACTAGTTAGGAAGATGACTCAGTCACCAGTGTAGGGAAATTATTGTCATCGCATCCCGAAATTCTCCTGGTTTGCTTTGACCTCCTGAGCTGCCCTTCCAGCGGATAATGGAGGGGCTGAAGTCCAGCACAAGCAGCATATGCAAAATATCCCACTGTGTCCGACTCAGTTTAACCAATGCAAAGTCATTAAAACTATTTGGAGTAGAGTTTGACACTGCTTAAAGCAAAATGTCTATAATCTTGCCCCCTCCCCTCAGATACTGTTCATATATTTACTTGAAACCCTCCCTCAAATAAATTGTATATGCATTATGTGCATATATATGTGCAATTGATAGGTGTCTAGCAAACCAACTCTTCTGCATGGTTTTTCATGCCATCCCTTTAACATGAACTGAACAAACTCCAAGGGCAGTTCTGAATTCTAGTTCAAATAATTCACGTTTTGATCTTTGCTGAAACTTCTTACAAGCATCAAACCTGAAAACATTGTTGTCACACAAATCTTGTGCCAAACTCAGTCAGTGTCAGCAAGGACAGTTTACTGTAGACAGCCTGGGGATAAATGACTGAGACACACATTCATCTATCCATTGGTAGTTTTCCTACCGAAGTAAGTTTGAGATTGATGAAACCTTGTAGGCAAGGGAACTTTCCACACAGTGTCTTGTTTGTTTCTGCTAGTTCATGCCCAGAATGTGCTGGGGACTTGACACATTTCTTACTTTGAAAGAAACTAAATACAGACAAATATAAGTTATGTCTTGATTTAAAAAGTTAATAAATGATAACCTGTTATGTCAGCAATATGTGTTAAGTACCTTTATTCCAGCATTCCTTAGCATCTCTAGAGTTGGTCTAACATCTGCTTGCAGCTGATCTTCTACTCCAGTGAGACACAGTAATTCCATTTCTCGCTCCAAACTCTCTACAACAGCAGCAACCTTCAGGTTTCTGTCATGTATGCTTAGCTTTGCTTGGTTATACCGACTCTGTTTGCACAAACACAAAACCACTTAGAGTTTGCTACAACTCATAAAGTATACATTCAGTCTACCACTCAGTGATAGCATGGATCCATTAGGCTAAATGTTTGTCTTTATATATCTTTAATGAAGAACAAGGCTAAAGGAACAATTTTACTTTGCACCCACTGTTATATAGGGCTCTTCTGACAATGCATCTAAAGAGAATGCCTCCTGAAGAACTATTAAGAACTAGGCATCACAGCTTCAAAGGAGGACAAGCCTTTTCTTTGAGAACAAGTAGGTTTTTTAGGTCATGTTGAACCTACAAAAGTAACATTACGTTAGCTTCTGGGAAAACACTGTCCAATCCAATAATAAAGCAAATAGGACCCTGCAAATATGACTGCAGAACCATCATTAATGAATGACAAAGCCTTTAACAGATTGTGGACAATATCTCAATTATCTGTTTTTTAAATATGAATCATCTTTTTCTGCAATCTTAAACAATAAAATAGAGGAATGTTCTCCTTGAAGTAATTAAACATGATCATAAGCACATGATGATCATAAGCACAAGATCACTCTGTCCTTTCATACCTCAAAATCTTGATACTGTTCTTCAGTAAGTGATTTTTTGGCAACGACCAGTGTGCGCAGTCCTTCTCGTGCCATATTACCACACTAAATGAACCAAAGCACAGAACAGTCATGCAAATATTCAAATCTGTGTTCATGATTTCTACTGTATGCTAACATGGTGTGTCTGTAGCTTTGGTGTTTCTTTAGACTCTTAAAATATTCTGGAGAAGCCACAAACAGGATGAAAAGCAATTATACTCCAGGTTTCCCAAATGAAGTGGTTTGATATCAGTAAGTCAATTAGATCTCCTCTCCTAGCTTAAAGAAAATATCTTTTAGGTTGAAGCTTTAAAATAAACTAAAACTACTTTTGAGGCACATAACAGAATTCAATTTCTTTTTTCAGTGAACATATCCCTTATCAGAAAAGCATCTACACATTAAAAATAGCCATGGAATAGCATGTCTTAATGAAAAACAGGGCTCTCCAGTGCAAACACTTATTGATTTGACCTCATAAAGCTAAATAAATTAAACAAGTATTTTACAATTAATTGTGCATCATTATCACCAAAAGTAATTTTTATGACATTTTGCTAGGTCTTGAGGGAGTTTAATTTATTCATGTCCCTGAATAAATCAAACTGCCCTGCAGCAGATATTGATTCATATTGCCAATACCATTATGAACATACATGGTGTAATCATTGTATTAGCATATTGGCTGTATGTAGGGTCAAAAATAAGATGATTGCTGGTACCTACTAGAACACATACTGAAAAATATTAATCAGGTTTGAAATTTAGTCACTAACTATTTTATTTGAAGTTTAATAAATGTGGTAAAAAGAAAATATTTTGGACACAATGCTTGTCAAAGTCTGTAATTCATAATCATACCTCACTGCAGATTTTGATCAAACAAGGGATAAAAAGATTTATAGCAGAATACTTCTCAGCAGTAATTAGGTTTTATGTGGAAGGTCAGTCAATGAAAAACAACTTTCCTCGTTTTAAGTAGGAACATGTCCTGCTACTACTACCAGCTTCACTTTTCTTGTATGTTACTCAGGAATTGGAAATAGTTGTAATCCCTTAAAACCCATTCAGGATATCCATAACTGAAGTTCAAAATCCATTACTGCATTGCCTCAGATTGTTCTTTCAACATATCCCAATACCATCTGATATATTTGAGATTTTAAATCGTTATAAAATATTAATTTTTGTAAATGTTGATTTTCTTTCTTACCTCTTCTTCTAACCAATCATTGTACTGTACAATAGTGGACATGGCAACGTCTGCACCCTTCATGTAAAATGTAATTTCTCCTGAAGATTCATCCTAAAATTTTACAAAAGAAATGGGAAGGAGTGGGGGGTGGGGGGAGAGGAATATCTGTTTATAAAGTCAAAACAATTACCTACCAATAACTTAATTGCCTTCTGAAGCACTCAATAGGTTCCCATTTATAAAAGACAAAGTACCTTGTCAAGAAGTGGGTAGGTTGTATTACTTGATGTTACTATTTCCAGTGTTATCTCTAATTCCACTGAGATACATGTCTGCTATTTCCATGTAAGAGGATCAGTTCTAACTGAAGTCCACAAGCATAAGAGATTCTCAGCACCCCTAAACTAAATTTTAAAATATCAATGTTACCTCCCCTCTAACTTGTATTTTGTTTCTTGGGTGGCAAATACCAACCCAAAACAGAAAGCTCTGTATGTCTGAAATACCTGGTAATGAAAAATTTACAAATAACTTAGTGTATATACTTGTTACACATTTTAATGATGCAACACTCATTGCATAGTCAGTGAATCCACACACAGGTGAATGCAATCAATGAATTCCTGTGGTATTGTCTGTTGCAGAAGGAGTGAATCAGTCTGATCTGCCAGCATTTTTAAAAAATCAAACCAAGCACCCAGAAAATGCCCCAAATTACCCTAACTATGATGCCCATGCGCTTGCTCTCAGAAGTGAAGGGGAAGATCTGCAGGATATAATATGTGAGGATGTGCCCACCAGGGGTCTTCAGCTGCATTGAGGTCAGATCCCTGTTAACCAGAGTGAGACCCACACTCTCTGTCCACTGCACCAGAGCTACCTAAAGAACAAAGGAAAAAAAAAAAAAAAGAAAGAAAAAAGATACATATTTAAATTATTTAAATGTGAAAGGTCTGTGACACTGTTACATAAGTTAAAACCAAAGAACTGTTGCTAGGGTGAAAGTATAAACTCTTCCAATAATCTAGGGAAAAAAACCAAGGGAACAGCAGCAGACTGAGTATAAAATATTAACACATCAAATTATGTATGTCCCTTGAAGAGCTTATAAAAATTTCTTATGAAGAATATAAAACCTTCTTCAACTTATTGCTGAAAATGAGGTACTCTCAATATATTGTTTAGAAATAACTATTCTAATAAATACCCACATATATTCAAGAATAAATCAAGGACATCAAGTAGAAATTTTGCAAAATGAGAAGACGATTTCTATATCAACAAGACCATTATGTAAGTAAAACTCTTTGGGAGAATTTCAATATAAAATATTTTGTTAAATCTACAGTTACATGCGAGATGAGACAATTTAATTGGTAATAAATAGGAAAGCAAAGGACCTTATTTTTAGTTTACTCACTTGCATAATATCAATACTTTGTTTCAACAGTAATATGACTTCTGACATCAAATTAGATGGAAACCAACCTTACAATACTGCATCCCACAAACTCACATGGGAAAGTCCCTTTTCCAAAATTTTGCTGCTTTGAAGTGCATGACATGTAGCTTCAACATTTTTCTATATTATACTTTAAATATCTCCCACCACCACCATCTGATTCATTCCTTCAAAAAAATTAATATTTTAGGAAAACTGTTTTACTGATTTTACTGTTTTGTATACAAGACACATTCCATATATCATTTTTTTTCTGACTAAAGAAAACTTCTCCTCAATCTGCTTTTAGTTTTCCAAAGGTTAATCTTTACTGGAAACCAGATTTTTAAATCACTGGAAAGTTAACTATAAGGAAATTCACATGATTTTTATGGATCCTGGATTTTTACGGATTAATAGGCTCTGCTATTAATCTCAGGCAAGATGAAAACAATAAACATCAAACACTCTGATAAAAAACAAGCAAGTAGAAAATTCCCTAGGTAAGTTCAATGGACATGATGGTCACTAAGAATTTCACACAAAGCAAATAAAACACCTCAGCTTCTAAGAAAATTTAAAATTGGAATAAAATCCTGTGTGAACCTGTAAAAACCCTAGTAATGCCATCTGTGTAGGCATCATCAGATGAAAATACAGTGAGATGCAGTAATGGAAGAGAATAGAGCACACTTTGAAAAGGATCATTTTAAATTCTTGAAAACTGCAGGAAGCCTTTTTACAAACTTTTCTACTTTACCAGAAGTAGCTTATAAGCTGTAAACGATCCAGTACTTCCAAGGTTAATTTTCAATTTTCACAGTGAAGGGTTACTATTACATTCTGACCTGTAAATTGCATCTTTCTACTAAAACCCTATCATCTTATTTGTGTCCCTTTGCAGCTAGGACTAAAGTGTTCTATATTTGGTGACTCAGATCTGTTTATTATATTTATGCTTGGCTTCACATACCATTTAAATTAGCATTTTGCAGCACAGTCATTTTGTATTCTTATACCTGGCCTATACACAACTGCATATTTATTTTTTCTTTTAAATTGATCAGGGCAAATACCATACAAGAAACAGTCAATAAGGCTCAAGAGTCAAACAGATGCCTACAAGGACACTGAAAAACTTGAGAGAAAGACGAGTTTGACTCCCATCACTCAGAATGAATCGGCGCAGCAACCAAAACAATACAGCCAGATCTTACCATTGAAATACCTGAAGCTTTTGGAATGTAGAAATTTTTTTCTCAACAAGTATTTCACAAATTAACATCTACATTGTAAATCCTAACAAATACACATATACTAAAAGGCTGGCTATAGAGAGTTCAGAAAAAAGATTCTTAGGCTAGTCTCTCTTCTTGAGGTTTCCCCTCTACAAACACATTCTCTTCTCTTCAATACATTTCGGAACCTTTACATTAAAAAGGTCTTGCAATCTAGTGTACCTAAATCAAGAACTCCTAGAATACCAGGAAAATGCAGCAGCTGTGGCTTCTACAGAGCTCGACATATTGGATGAAGGCAGATAAAGCAATTAAAGGTTGGACAAGCATAAAAGGCTTTGATAGTGATGCTACCACTTTGTTCTAAAATAATCCATTGCAATGTTAATATTAATTTGCAGATAATCGTTAATTTGCTGACACACAAACAGATGAAATGTGTCAAGTTTCTTGAATGTTTTATGGATCTTCTCTGGCTTATCACAAAGCTTCCCTAATAGGGAAACTGGCTGCCTGAGAGACATAAGCATGTTGGTGGGTAAATGGTCTTCCCATTACTGAGACACAGGTATGCAGTGAACTCACTAACTGTGTGATGTTCCTAGGGCAGGTAATGCATATGGAGGCAAAGAGAGATATGTGGTTGCTAACTTGCTGATTTTCCTCCTCCTAAGTAGCAACCCCAAGGGTAAAGATGACCATTCACCTCTCACATGACGATGTCAAAGATGCAACTTCCAAATTAGGAAAGAAAGGAGCAAATAATTGCATTGTGAAACAGAAATGCAACAGATCTGATGCAAACTAGTGAGAAATACCACCTAGTGCTCTTACCCTAAATCTTTCAGATGCTTCTATTTACCACATGCCCACTCTTGAACTCTGGCTGCTTCTGTCAGCAGTCTCCCCACTAAAGGCCACCCAACATTCTGAGCTTCTAGAGTTCACAGATCCAAACAGCAAACTCTTCAATTACCAGGGCACAGATTTCCACTCAAATTCAGAGATTTCATAAGGAAACTCTCCCAAATTAAGCAGTAACTGTGCAAACCACATCACCTAGAGCAGTAGCACCTCAAGAGTTAGAAGCAGCTTCTCTCAGTAGGAGTGTGTCTCACTCAGTCACCTGAGGAATGAGTGCATTTCCAGAAGGGCACAATTGTACTCATATCTTTCCTGGAGCCCTGCTGTGAACCTGGCCACTTTAACCAAAAAAGAATCTGCATTAATAAAGTCTTCAATGTTTTTAGCATATATGAGGGAGCAATTTATAGGGCAAAAAAGAAGGACTAGACATGGGAATTTTGTTAGCCAGTTTTGCTGCTTAGAAGAATTCTCATGTAACCCATTTGTATTCCTTTCAGAGTATTTAAGAGCATCACTTCAGACAATAGGAACTGCTTTCAAAATCAAACTGTCGTATAAATTGTACAGACATGGTAAGTGGGGTATTTTTTAAGTTAAGGCTATTGCTTTGGAAACAGAAAAGAAGCAGTGAGCTATCCTTTCCCCACTGCCTGAGTGTTTCCAACCATTTCCTTTGGGACTGTTCAACATCTCATATCTGTTTCCAATCAGTGGTTTGCTTTGTTTATATTTATAAACAACCATTTTATGCAAACTAACGTTTGCAGTCCATCACTTTTCATAAAAAAACCTTCATAATTAAAATAAAATTATTAACTTAAAAATACAGCTTGATCATGTGAAAAAACTACCAATCAATATTCAAGACAAGCTATGGAGTAGTTATTCTTTGTGGGTCTCGAAGGTCACGCAAGTGATGGTTTTATGCTACTGAGTGATTTGCTTTTCACAATACATTGACAAAACAACACAATTAGTCTTGCTTCAATAAGCACACACAATAAAATGAATTAAACAATACAACATGTCTCATACATTACAGCTTCACTTTTGTAAACACAAAAGCTGCTTCACTAAGGGCATATAATTTCCCTGTCTGTTTTTAAATGATTGGCTTTGTATCCTTGTAATTAATTTTAGCTACTCTGTTGTCTCTGGACAGAAACGCTGGAATTAAATAACTGACCACACTTCAAGGTAGTATTTAAATATTCAAGATCCTGGAATTAGAAATGCTTGAGACTATAACAGTGCAGGACAAAGCATAACCAATAAATGGCTGGTTTATGAGAGTAAGCAGTCATTAAAAATCATGACTGATCAACCTTTTCTGACTAAGGGGAGCAAAGGTCTTCAAAGGCTCCTGTTCATAGCATGCCCTGAATTGCTTGGGTCTCTGACCTTTGAACTCCATCACTTTGCCTACTTAGCTTATATCCTTTCATGATTGTTCATTACATTAAGGTAGCTGGCTTTCTACAGATGAGCTGAACCCACACCTATGATGGCAAAGTCGAAGCTGAGTTTTGGTATGGCTTTTTTTCCTTTTAGTTTTTTTTTTCCATCCAGTGGGTTCTCAGTGAATGTTTATTGTTTGCTATGCTACAGCTGTAGAGGACAAGTGACAGACAAATGAAACTTTCCACTCTTTCAGAGAAAATGAAATATTGATCACTTATCATAAGAAACAAAGAGCCTGGCATAAGTAGGATTTGCATTATGAATACAAAATCAGTTACTTATCTCAGGTTACTCTAACAATGAATAAATACATCTGTTATGATGAATATACCTACTTCTAAATGTGCATACTTTGTTATGGTCATATTATATCTGTATATGGATGCACACATATATGCACAGATGTGAGGAATTTCAAAAGAGTTCCTCAAGTCCACTAATTAAGTGTGCAGTGTAGTCAGCATATTGCTGAGCTGTTTCTTATACCTTCCTACATGGAAGAGTAGTTTATACTTACATACTGTTCTCTGCTCTTTACATCCTATGGTGTGATCATGCAATATTATATAATGCAACACACAACTATGCAAATAACATCTTGTTCCAAAAGACTGCAATCAAGCCAGATCCATAAACAAAATCTAAGAGAACAGAGTTGCAATGTGGAGAAAGTACAATGCATAAAACCAGTTAAGTCTATTAAATGATAATGTTGCTTATTAACCAAGTATGTTGTGATAGGTCAGTGCTGAGGTTAAACAGAAAACATCAATTGAACCATTTCCCTAAATAAAGCTCCAGGGTGCAATATTCAAAGCACTTTATTCAATAAAAAATGCTTTTAAAATGGTACTTTGGTGATTGGGAAACATTGGCATCATCCGTCAACCTAACTGCAGGAAAGTTCAATAAGCTAAATAATGAACCATTTACATTATTTTCCTTAGGCTCCAGTGATTTGCAAACATTGCATCAATAGAAGTCTTAAAAAAATTATGATAAAGACCTGCTAGTCTTTCAACTCTCAGGCTTTTTTCTGTCATGCTGCAATTTTTATGCTGTTTACATGCTTTTTGTAGCTTCATCTTTTTACAAGACTCCATTTAACATCAATTTCTCATTACATAAAAGCATATTTGTTCAATATGATAATTTTACTAGTGTTTCAAGCATTATCTTTGAGAAACAAAAATGAAATTTAAGCCTGTTTTAGAATGGAAACATTTCATCTCACTGCCATATAGTTTTAATGTATGAGCTTAAATGATAAAAAAATCATTATTAAAACAGTATCTGTGCATTATCTCCTTTGCAGCATGAACAGTTTCTTTGTTGTTGATTTCTTCTTCTACCTCCTTTTCCACCCTGAGTCCCAGATCTATTATATTAGCACTTTATCAACTTTCCTTTCCTTCCTTTCATCTTTCCAAGGTCAAATTCCCTACTGTCTTCCCAGGGCAGCGCTTGTATAATTCTTGAGTCTTACAGCTGCTTTCTTTAGTAAATATGGGAGGAGAATTGCTCTTCATGGTAGCATTTTCAGCTTTCAAACAACTGAACAAATACACAAAAGCCCACAGGGAGAGAGGAGCAAGCGGGAGAAAAAACTCACATAGTCTCTCTCAAATGCACATCTCTTCACCTGATTTAGTAATACCTTTGGCTATTAAAGCAGAATATTTACTTAATTTATAGCTGTCATCATATCTTCCTAGTCAGATCCTTGCTCATGCAGTCATTCATTATACTCAGTAGTACCTCACAGGCTCATTAAACTGAAACATTAAGTAAATATGAATGCATGTGCAGATGAAAATTTGTTCACTTGTGTATAATACAAGTCAAACATTATACAAATATATATCATAAACAAACACCCTTCTGGCATAAACAAATGCCCTTCCAGGATTCTCAATTCATAATGTGGATCAGCTCATACTGTATAACACCACATACTGTATTATGGATTACTGATTTTAGCCAAAGATCAGCATCTCAAGTTCTACTTCTTTATTTAAGAATAAAGAGTTTTATTTTTAAAACTGTTCTGACTGCCTTTTTTTAGTCATGGAGAACCAGCCACTTTATATTCTACAATCCTTTGACACTATTAACTGTGTTTATGGCATCTGAAAGGTATGTAATGTCTGCTATCTTGTTACTACATAGAGATTTTATTTTATTTCTTGCATTTCTAAAAACCCTCGTTACAGACTTGTTTCTTTTAGCAATGATAGCCTGCAGTATGAACTGCTTAAGTTTTGTTAGCATTACATATAGTGACATATTAGACATGAAAAACAAATGTATACTTGAATAATACACTATGTAGCAGGATGAAGTTTGTGAAAGAAACATTAACTTGTATGAGATCAACTTGCACAGCTAGAGAAATATTCAGGCTTTCAGGTACGTAATTCCTACTTCATATCTTACAAAAACCTTATTTTATTTATGACTAAGCTACTGGGGTTACAACAAAAACAGTACCTTCAGAAAATGCTAGAAATTCTTTAAAACAAAGATTCTTCTCAACCTGTTCACTTTCAAACCAACTTCAAAATAGTTTATTTCTCCATTTTACTATATCAACTATACACATTATTATAAAGTAAACTCTTTCCAGTATCTTGCAACATGAGCTTTGCCTCTCTCTTCTAGTATCTTTTTAGATTGAATTTTAGGCAATCAATTTAAGGACCAAAATAGGATTATTCAGAACAATAACACAAATCCAATGAAAGCACTGGGATTTTTTTAAAATTTGGATTTCAATAAAACTCAAAGGCATGTTTTTATTGAAATGGTAAATTTCTGCTACACTTGATGCAATTTTGAAAGAACCCTAAAGATTATGAAGCTGCCTACAGTTTGAAGCTCAAAAACTTTTCTACAGAAGTATTCAAGGTTTGATGGTTTTTTTTTGTTTCTTTCTTTCTGGGGGTTTTGTTAGTTTGTTGTTTTTTCCTGTTAGGAATCTGTACGTTCCGGTATCTGGTAGCATCTCTAATTAATGTACCAGGTTGTCCATCATTCAGAACAGCTTCATATTCCATTTAGTAGCATACTTTGATTCACACATGGATTAATGTTTTGAGAATAATAATAAAAAATCATAAATCTCTAATTGCAATCCTCAATACAATACTGACCCCGAAATTCTGACTTTATAGGTCTTTAAGTCAAAAACTGAAAACACTTTTATACAGCAAGGCGTCAGAACCAGTAGATCTTTCCTAAGCTAGAAAATATAAAAATAGATTACTACTAATGTTTTGATTTTTTAAGATTTTTTAAGCTTTTTGATGTTTACATTCTTGTAATGAACTTTTTCACACACTTTTTGTAAATAACGTATTGTTTTGTATTCTTTTATAGAAGAAGAGAAATTTGATAGACTATTAGTTTGTTTAGTGTCATTGGAGAGGCAGCACTTTTGCCTCCTAATCTACTGTCACTTTTAGAAATCTGAAAATGTTAAAGTTAGAAATTAAAAGGTCTCCTTTTTACTTTGAAAACAGCAGTGTGTGTGTGTCATGTTATTTTGTGTCTTATAGTAACATACTATAGGGGTTTAAAGAAACCCCAGCTCAAAACACGTTTTTTTTCACAGCATTTCTCTTTTTTACTTAGTTTCCCCCATTCTTTAGGAGTTATAAATAAATATTTTCAGCCTTGCACACCAACCTCATCCGGGCTGGAAGCCTGGTAAGTTCGATTTTCATCGCTGAAGTCCTGATCCACTTCTGCATACTCAGTCTCTGCAGACACGCCGGCCCGGGACTCGTACACGGGGGTGACGTTGTGGCAGAGCGCGATGGCCTTCACCGCCTCGTGGATCCGGCTGCTCACGCTCTTGCGCACTTTGGGCGCCGATGATTGAGGCTTCCTGGATGGTGTGGAGCTTGTACTGTTCCCACTGTTCTGAGAGTGGACCTTTAAGAGCCAACACAATGAACAGTGAACCAAAGTTCAAAACTGGAAACAAAACATGAATACTTATCCATCTGTATCTGACTGTTCCTTTTACAAAGGTGATAAGGCTAGTAAGCATCCATTTATTTTTATATAACCTATGGTTAATGCATTCAGCTTGTGATAAATAAAAAGCCTCATCTCCTTTTTTAAAGAAATGATACATAACTATGGGCTCATCACCTTGCATTTGTAGTCAAATTTCAATAACAGAGCCTGGAGACTATTGAAAAACATGAAATAAAAACAAGTACGTTGGAAAAGGGCTGAATAGGCTGATCAGATTCTGCAGAAACCCCTGCTACCTCACTTCAGATTTTACATTTTTCAATTATCTGTCACAATAGTCCTTTCATGTCTATTGCATCCAGTGAATTATTTTTTCTCTTCCTTTTAAGAAAAAGTATTTAAACCAGCCACCAAATGGATGAGTTCAGAAACACTGAGACAAAATTTCAAAATTTGATATTTTGTTGTTCTTCTTCACCTCTGTCATTAAACTGAAATGAACCCCTTTAAAAAAAAAAAAAAACACCTAAATCTCAGTATTTTAAAAGATGACCACATTTGTGGTAATCAGGAGAGACCAGAAGAAGAGGAGATCAGAAGAACAAAAGCAGGAACATTGTCAAGTATAAATATTAGGAATGATTAAAATACCAATATTGCTGATTTTATTTATAACTTACACAATTTCTGTATTATTTGTGAACTAGTGCAGTTTTACTCTTTTGCTGCAGCTGAAATGTTTTTTGTCCTTACAAGAATGCAATAATCTAGTAAAATAATCATACAAAATAACAGTTTGACACATACTTGAAGAGTGTATTACTGTTGCATAACCAAGAAACTACCACTGTTTTAAGTTACCTTTCACAAATGCTCGAGCACATGACAGAGCTAATCTTCCTCTCAAAAGTACTATGTGTTCATGATTAGTTAAAATTAGTTGGGTTTTTAGGTGGAGGGGTTATTGGTTTTTGCTGGTTGGGTTTTGTTTTTTTTTGTTTAAAAGTCAACACATTAAATATATCAGCAGTACCACCACAGTGCTCTTCCGTTCACTCCAATGGAACTCAGAAAACCTTTTCAGAATCCACGCTTTTTTCCTCCTGACTGCAATCTGCTGAACCGTGAACATTCTGCCCATCAAATTACAGTGTTGTCTAATAAAGGGTTTAACTTTCTGCTCATCTGGCACTGCTTTTCAGCTACTGCTTTAAACCTCTGCATTTGCATTCTGCTAACACTGATGCCATTACAGTCACAAATAAATTAAGCTGATTTACTCCTTCTGAATTATGTTAAGTTTATTGATGCTTGTATAATTTAATTTCACACAAATTCCATTAAAGATTATGCCCTCTATCACAAAATGCTTCCAGTGGGGAAATATAATCAGGTTATAATAGATTTGTGTGTTACATTAAGATGACAATAGTCTGGTAGGTCCACTGTAATAATAAAACAGAACACAAACAAGGGATAAAATCAATGTCACACAAGAACCACTGCCTAGCTAACCGGCAGCTTCTATTATCATAGATTAAATTAAAAAACCTCACCATACTTTTTCAGATTGAAACAATTGTTTAGTAGTTACTTGGTTTGTTACTGAGACTCCATCACTATTCTGTTTTAATGAGTTGCTACTAACATAAGCACAATTAAAGCATTATTTATAAAGCATTATTTAAACACAGAGTAGTGTTATACAAAGCTGAAAAAAAGGACGTTCCAAGAAAGTTCTTTTCATCATCTACTAATAGCAAACCTACATTTTGAAAATCTTTTTCCCAGAATTGAGAAGAAAAGTTTCCCTCACATTTCTTATTTTAAGTATGTTACAGTTACTAAAAACTCGTAACCATGGTTGCCACTCATTAAATTTTACAGTAAATTAGTAAAAGCTTTCAGTAGTAAGAATTCCAGGAATTGTTCCAGGAATCCAATCCTTTTCAGACAGCATATTTAACTGCAAAATATAAAACTGGTATTTGTGAGCATGCTTGGTGCTTAGCTGTCAAACTCACTCAGACCAAGGTGTGTCAGCTCAAGACTGTCAGTTAATATCATTTATTGCTACACCTGTTACTGTGAACACCCAAATGGCACAAGCTTGGGGTGGTTTTTATAAACTTAGTGAGTAGCAGGTAATTTCAGTTAACACATTCTGAACCAAATGTGGACAGCTGATCTTTAGGTGAAAGAGCTCAATTTCTCATTTCCAAGGCATGATTATTGTATCTCACTCACTATCCAAGGCTACACCTACTAAAAATTAAGCTGAAATAGATTTATCCAAGGAAAAGAATTCAAGAAGGGGATTTGTTGAATTGTATAGACAGAAAATAATTAAGAATTTAAGTTGTGAACTTAAAATGTACACACTTCATCACTGTCTTCCCTCTTGTCTCTCTTCCCAAAAGCTACAAATTATTAACTGGGTCCAGTGTGGTGTTAAATTAAACTTTTATTCTTATTTTAAACAAATAAGAAGGGAACCGCATTTACAACACAGCACAGCTAGATATTCCAAGCAATTGTTGATTCTACAGTTCTTCCAAGAGAGGAAATGAGGACACAGACAAGGAAGTCAGTCTACAAACTTAACTGGGTGTCCTAGTGTGACTTTATGATGCTTGTATCCCCAGTTGTCTATTCTGCTTATGCTGGATATTAAGTTCTGCAGCTTTAAGACTGGTTCTGAGAACGAAGGGAGGGAGAAGCAGCTCAGTTTGTTATCAGAAACTGCTCTTGCTCCCCTCATTCCTTCTCACAGACTGTGTTGTCTGCAACAGAGAGAGCAGGACAGAGCTCTCCTTTGCTTTTAGTTAGTTTTTACTTAGCTGAGGCAAAGAAGTTCTCTAGACTGTGGCTTTTCTTTTTTCTGGGAACTGCTTTGGACTGAAACCCCAGAAAAACACTGGGTTCTCACACCTATGGCCCATCGGGGCCTGGGACGTGGCATTTTCCAGTGCCAGAGGGACTGAGAGACACTCAGTGAGCCAAGAAACACCCATAGAGGACTCTTGGAATTACAAAAGGACTTTCTGAATTTGCCATCTCTTCAGAACAGTGAGAGGTTTTATTGTTTAGTATTATTCATTTTTTTTATACTTGTACACACTTGGCTTGTTAAATAAACAGTTTTTTCCACTCTTCTCCAAGGAAATCTTTCCTGGACCAGTGGTTGGCAATTTGCTTTCTAGAGAGACCCCATTCAGAGGTTTCCTCCCAAATTTGCCATCAACCAGGACACTGGGTCAGGAAATCAGGTTTGTTTATTCACATTAACTACAGGGGAAAAATTATATAAAATTTTATTATCATACTGTAAACATCACGGAAATATCAGTTAACTTTTCATTTGTTGTCTCTTCTGTAATTTTCTTATTTTTTTGTTTCAAAGAATAGAAATAAAAAATAAAGCACAAAGTTCATCTTAATCTCAGAGTAGGATCAGGTGTTTAGGAAGGTTTGCAGCAAGCACCCAAACAGTTTACATACATGGGAAATGTAGTAATTCTTGCAGAATCCCACCCAGTCACAATCCTCTAGTACACTTTCCAGACCAAGCACTCTTATACATCACAGGAACAATTCGATCTCAAGCAACATGGAGTTTTCCATTTTCTCACCCTTTCTCCCTCCCAGTTTTATGCTGTTTGAAATCATCTTAATTTTTTTGAAAAAGAATTTTTAAATATATCTGTGTAAGTTTTATTTTGACCACTATTGTTATACCATTTGGTTATACCAATTAATGTGGCTTTTTGATGTATATTCTTGATGAGTATCTTCAAAGATATAATTACTGTTCAGTGTCCAGTGTTGTTCTGGACACTTCCTTATAATTTGTAGTCACAGTAATGAATAGCTTACTCTTAGATGATTTGGCAGGAGAAAGACTGTACTGCACAGACAGGTTAACACAGATTTCTGCTAGTGAAGAACAGAAAAGTAAATCTCTTTAAGTAGGTATTATGAGGAACTTTGGAATCAGGAGAGATCTATCTACATACTCATATTTTTCCCTTCCATCATATTTTTTAAGAGATACCTAGACATAACAACTTTCATAGCTTCTCAAATTCTAGACATAATTATTAACAACAATGCTTCAATGTCATTACACCCCCCATATGAAATGTAAATGATTTATGAAATACCTGTGAATAAGAGTTTATAATATGACTCTGTATTTCATCCATTGTGTCTGTTCCATAGGAAACAGTACCTAGGTGGAGGCGCTTAAATATCATCTCATTCTGTGTAAGTGTTCCTGTAATAAAGGAGAAGTATATCACAAAGCAGTGAAAAATACTACGAGATGGCCACAGACACCTCCTCTCCCTTCCCCCCCCAAAAAATCTTTCCTTTGGAAAGCAGGAATGAATCACAAGTTAGCATCAATTTACTTAATTAAAGGAACGTTTGTGGAGAAAGATCAGGGTTAGTCATTCTGGAAGAAATCACTGGTTCCACCTGCAAGCTGATTTTGCCAATAACTAAACATACAAACTTGAAGAGACAAAACCTTTCTTTCAAAAATATATATACAAAAAATTGAATTTGCAGTATGCAGATAGAGCTAACTCTCAAAAGCAAGAGTTTGCACCATGTATCAGAAAATCTAAAGGAAAAAAACCCTACAGGAAACCCCAAAAATTAATACAAATTTTACAAATTTTCTACACTTCATGTACCAAGGCAGACATTCTGACAACTGGACACATTCAGTGTCAGTGTTATCTAGATTAAGTCATTAAGACCTAATATCACTTCCAAATTTGACAGATTGAGCCTCCAAGCAGAATAAGGCAGAATGAACAAAACCAGTGTTTTCTGTGCTCACTTCACATTTGCAAGAAACTACAGAGTGTCAGGCAGACTGACACTGCACCCACCTCTGCCAACCAGTCACATCCTCTGGTTTAGAAAACCTCTAATTGAGGGGTGGGGGTGTCAGCCTTGCCTGATGGGGTATGTGAGGCAGAAAGGGGTCACTACTGCCTAGCTTTCCATGGTCAGCTCACAAAAGATTATTTTGATTATGGCTCTTCCTAAAATTTTTCCCTATGGCTACTCAGGCAGAGCAAGTATAATAATAGTATAAAGCTATTCCTATATTTAACCAGACAGGTTTGTGTCATTAAAATGCATAAGTCTGATCATAAAAAAATAAACCAAACATAGTACCAGAGTAGACATTCTTGAAGCTTCTACGATATTTTTAAAATGGAGTAAAAGAAAATTCTCTGGAAATAAATACTGCAGAATAAAATACTTCATAATTATTTTATTTAGCTTAACTATTTTTATTTCACATCTTTATCCTAGTATGCCAAACTACATGCTATATGCCAAGCTACATGCTAACCAACAGGAGAAGAAAAGACTAAAAGGATGAGGTATGCTATAGTTGTCTGCAAAACAACAGTCTGGCCAGTCAGCATACAGTTTATGCTCTTATCAGGGCTAGAACTATCAGAGATCTTCAAAGATTCATTAGGGCTGTAAAAGTCTCATGTCTTTCCCAGTTGCATGTGAAATGTCTACCACTCCCACTTCCTGGTGATACCTCTACAGTGACACTTCATCTCCATTGTTGTACCACCACACTGCACTATCAAACTCTTTCTGTTTTACCAGTGCAAGATTTTTGTTCCGAATTCTCCCTTTACCATTAAAAACTACATTTCCCATTTGCTTTTCCTTACATGTTGCTGAGGATTTTTCTTTCTATAATGATATTATTTGAATTTGAAAAAATAATTAAAATAAGGTTTATGTGAAATGCATAAATTCTCTACAAAATATGCATAACATTATTAAAAATTTACATGAGGAGCTGAACATTCCCAAGGCTGGAAAACAGCCCAGGAAGACAAAGTTCCAGATCTCTATAATTAGCAAATTGGAAATTTTTGGTTACTTTCATATACGGGAAAATGAAATTTTGTTTTACAGTAATCACATAAATCCACTTGTTCTACTTTTATAAGCTGTGCTTTTATTGAGACTTTTTATTAAAATTCATTACATTTTTGTACTTAAATTCATGACTAGAAAAATTAAATCTCCAGTTTGCACATGAGAAACATGAAAATTTCCACCAATAAATACAAGAAACTAAAATCTCCATTTCTAAAAGAAAGCAAAATCAAAACCCATACACTGTGCAAAAATATTCAGTGCAAGAAATTCTCAAGCCAATCTTTATCACCTTCCTAACCTTCCAGGCGTGCTAATACCTTCTCACTGTCCTTGACTTTGCCAAGTCTTTGAATTAAAAATCTCTGAATTAAAAAATCTCTCTCTAGGAGTTGTGAAACTAAATGCTAGTAAAAGGGTGAGACAACAGGCAACTGTCAAACCTGCTTCCCACTACTTCTGTAATTGCTGCTTGGGAAAACTGAGCAGGAAATAAAATTAGCCCTATGATTATTATATGGATAGATTATTTCTTCTGACACCACTAAATCAGTCCAACGCCATATCATGCTTGGTGAGGGAAAGGTAGATGGCTGGAAAATTTCTGTGTTCCACCCCCTCTTTCTCAGCAAGCAGAGAAGAAAAGCTTCTGCATAGAAAAGTATGAATTTTCCTATCTTGCAATCAACAGGAGCCAGGGAAGAAGGTTTAGGAAAAACAGGTGAGGAAAAACAATCAATAAAGACACGGAAATAAACATGCTGGAAATCCTGATTCAATACTTGCACCTTACACATCTCTAATACAATCCTTTTTATCAGCTATGTTAGTAGGAAATATCTATGACAACTAACCAAAAACAAAAATAAAGAGGCAACAATTCCAGTTTGCTTATGCTTCTCAAGACTAGAGTAAGACTTTCAAGAACAGCCATAATAAACCTGATGTGTTGCTAGACAAAAACGGGTAGCTGAAGTTATGAAAATATTCTCAAAAAATTCTGAAAAAAACCCCCACCTTAACAAAATACACCTTTTTCAGCCTTTCACATGGAAATATTTCATCACGTGTGCAAATTAAGATTCACTTCTAAATTCTTCTAATTAATGAAATGCCAAAATGGGACAGAAACATTCCCAACAACTTGTTCCATACATTACATGGTGCCAACCAGTCATGTTATAACTTCAGCAGCAGTTCTGTCTTAAATTTTAGTCGAAGACTAATTAGTTTTAGTTGATGACTAATACTCTATGACGGAACAACATGTCTTGTATTTTATGCCCCTAGATGCAAACTCTTCAAATATCTAGACGCAGATTTTCTAATATCGCCCACTTTTTGAACAACAAAAACAATACAAAACTGAACTTTTTCAGTCTGCTCAAGGTGGTAAGTACTATAGAACAGTGGAGGAACTTTCTATTTTTAATAATATTTTTAAATAGTTATCAATTCCACACTTTCAGGACTTTGCTAATACAAAGAGTTGTTAGATTTAAAAAACAGCTTACTTTAGAAAAGCTTCCAAAAAGCACATTAGTCAACGTACCATCTAGTACTACTGTTATACATTCCTGAACTTAGCTCTGGAACGCAGGTACCACACAAGGAAAATAGCCTGACAAAAAAGTTAGTGTAGAATTGCTGGAGAAAAATTTAGTGTGTTCTTTATTGAAGCCAAGAGCTTTTTTTTCCCCTTCTTTCCTACAATTGTATCATTAAACACAGAGTAAAGCAGGCAAAGAGGAAATTAATTTCTAAGGAAAAAGTCCTGAAGGCATCATTCCTTGGGTGGCAACAGATGTGATTCACAGAGCAGCAGAGATTTTTTTGTTGCTGTTTTTTGAGAAGCAGATGCAGATCATTCTGATCCTGTAATACCAGCCGGCAATTTGGACCAATACCAGCAATCTAAAAAGTCCAAAACAAGAAAAAGCAAGAAAATTTGTACAGCAGAAAAATTAGTAACTTTGTGAGAAATTAAGAGATGAGTAACTTTTCATATAATTTGAGCATGTTGTTTAAGCTATTTGCTTAAACAGATAAAAAGTCAGTGTAAATGTGCACATTTCTATGGAAACTTTAAGGGAGATCAGGCCTAATCAGTCTAATAATTAGACTGTTGACAACAATCTGGAGATACATGCTTTGTTCTATGAACCCTGGAAAAAATAAAATCTGGCATATAAGACGAAGATGAAAAAAACTCATGGTAAGCATACATAGCATATGTCTGCTCATTCAGCTGCCCCACTTGTGAGTATGCCATAAACACAACCTACACAAAACCTCAAACCAAGGAAATCCCAGTACAACCCTTTGAGAATGAGGACAAAGACCAAGAGAGCTGAGCTAAACCTCATCTTTCCTGGGCAGAGGGTCACAGTGGAGGTAACAGGTAACTTGGGGGCACTGAGTTAGGGAGTCCCACTCCTAAACCATGCTGTGAAGAGCAGTACCTATTTCCTCTGTGCCTTCTGCCTCCCACAAGCACAATACCTGTGCATTCAGCAGTGTAAGAGCAACAT